>NW_027497323.1:0-58540 GCF_021521415.1 Bidens hawaiensis | reverse complement strand
CGTCCGCGAATAGTCGAACGGAACGATTTCTACACTCGTGTGATAATCCCGAACCACACAATCACGAGCAAATGCTCTTATACCAATTGTAGGTTCCTAGCCGGATCTAAACGGAAGTATCTCGTTCTACGTAGGTGCGGAATCCCTACGTAAGACGATACGAGCGTTAGATGCGATATACGTTAAAACCTAGCACAAATACACGTTACAATACTCAAAAGACACGCTGTATTGCAACACTTCAACACGTGATGTTCAATCACAATTACACGTACAACCCAAAAACTATTCAAAACAACCCGTAAGCCAAACATATATAGTTATCGACAACTTCACCTAACAGACTAGGCGAAGTTGTCAATAACTTCGCTTGTCCACAAGTTCGCTTATATTAGGCGAACTTGTGAGACAAACTTTACTAACCAAAACAAAACAAACTAACACAATTACAGACACTAGATACTGAACTACTGACATAATGCAACAACACTTTGATGATGACCATTACTTCCGACCCAAGGCTTGGCTTAATCCCTCAATCTGTGTTATCTCCGATGCCAAGGCCTACTTCAACATCAATGGTGATTACCCCTACACCTACCATGATGCCGACACATCCATAGGATTTATCATTTATGAGAATCAACGTCCACAAGGTCCGGTGCAGCATGTTCCAGCTTATTTTCATGCTTTGCCACCCACACATCAGATGGACATGCTTCTCAGTCTAATTCATTTTTATGAGAATCAAATGGTGTCTGATCATCAATTCCAAGAACAAATAATGACGAATCAACGACTTTTGAATAGGATGTCTCGTATTGTCAGAATGAGACCAAGGAGCTGCGTGAGATTGATGCGGCTCAGGGGGTGAAGATGAAGGAGCAAGAGGACCTTATTCTTCAATTAACATGCAAATACGACTCGTTAAAAAAGTGAAGAATGATGATTAAGATAAGGATCCTGATGCTGCCGGTGCAAGTGGAAGTGAGCCGAAACAAGCTCACGGCTCGTCCTCTGCAGGTACGAGTGGTGTTGGTGGTGAAGAAAATGATCGTCAGATAGTCGTTTATCAAGACACGAATAACGTTAAGCCAATAGAGTCGATCAAATCCAGCACCGTTTTATTTATGGATTATGACAAGGGGTGGTGATGAGTACCGCCAATGCCGATGAGATCGAGGAGGATTAATTTGTTGATTATGCCTTGTCTCGTGATCAAATATCATTATTGGTGGGATTGAAAGATGAAGAGACGGATGCGTTGGAGGCTGAGGAGGACGTGGAGGTTGTAAATGATGAAGAGGTTTTGCTTCACAAGAGTATTCCACATGGGAATACATCGTATATTTATGAAAACGAGGATTTAGATATCGAAGATGTGACGGCAGAGGAATACCCTAATATGTATTATCGTTCAAACGTTGATCAGGGTGTTCCATCATTCACAGAAGAACTTGTTAAAGCTGTCAAGGATCATCATGAGAAGACAACGAAGAAGAAAGGGAAAGCATCGGCAAATGGATCAAGCTCGTTGGATCCTGATGTTGAGGGTTGGTTTGGTAATCATAATAAGTACCTGACTTTGAAGATCATTGAATCCTATCATTACGTTGATCATGAACAAAAGCTGGATGTCAACGCACGTGCCAAAGCAAATCAGAAGACTACATTCAAAGCCGTGCAAATAGTCAAAGGTGACATCATTTCTTGGTTTTACGATTCAGAGTTAAGGGTGTGTATTATTCAATGGAAGAACGGCGTTCAGTATTTTCAACATATTACTGAAGTTCTCTCACTGCCGAGGTGGAATGTGCGGACACTCGCCAATTGGCTTTTATTAATCATGGTGGAAATCAATTAGCAGGATGGTTTCATCATCATCTGCGCTTTTAGGTCAACCATGGGTTAAAGTTCTTTAAACCGCAGGTGCCAACCAGGATATACATCGATGAGATTGATCCTCATACTCGTTGGAGAATGCTGGTTCTTTAAGTAAAACCACCAAGGACTATGAAACGAGTACCGGTGAAGACCTTTTCGCAAAATCTTCATCTGTCATTTTATCGATGGTACTACGACAAATAAATAGGCGAGGCAGTCATCGTGTTAGGAAAAGGACTGAAGACTAATTTTATATGAGTGATAGATCCCATGTGGCTCGTTAATTTATTTGAGATAGGCAACGATGTTCTGTTCTGAGAACAATATTTTGTTTGAAAGGCGTGAAGATTATGATCGAGCTATGCAATTTCAACGTGTTGTTCGTGTACGTCACGCGTTTGGAGTTCATAGCTGTCATGATTGGAAGACTAAAAGATTCAAATAAAGTAAAGACAAAGAGCTCACGACGAGGGGGTGTTTGTTAGTGCACGGTTTTGTCGTCTCGAGTCTTTGTAATCGTTATGTAATTTATTATTATTTTAATGTAAAGGGCAATGCAGTAATTATAAGTCTCATACGTCATGTTATGTCTCATTCGTTAAGGATGTTTAACGAATGAGACCATTAGTGTTTATTATTGTTCATTCGTTAAGGATGTTTAACGAATGAACCTTAATTGTTATTATTATATGTCCATTCGTTAAAGATATTTAACGAATGGACCTTAATCGTTATGTAATGTATCCATTCGTCATGGAACGTTGACGAATGGGGTATAACGATTGAGTCATTCTCTATACCCGTTTGGTTACATATGTAATGAAGGCGAATGAAGGCCATTCGTTACAGAATGTGTAACGAATGACATTCGTCTTCTATATATAGGTTGTTCAGCCTAAGTTTACTTTAAGTGTTTTATAAAGTTATTTCCCTTGTGTCGTTACTCTACCCAATTATCCTCCCAACACTTCGATTATATTATTAAGTCTCGTATACATAAACATATATCAAATAACTAGATCATGTGTTCAATTGACATGACAGATTCGATCAATTGAAGCTCTACTGTGTTCTCAGATTTTGCATGTCTTCAATCTCAACATCACCAAACCTTCCTACTCTTGTGATGACATAACGACCCATCCACTTGCTTTTGAGCTTCCCAAGAAACAATTTTAGTCTTGAGTTATAGAGCCACAGCTTTTGGCCAAATTCAAATGTTCGCTTCCTTATCTTAGCATCATGCACCCTTTTTAGTTTTTCTTTGTAAGCCTTCATATTTGGCAAGTTGTTAAAACGTTATGGTGTCAATCACCTAATTGCAACGCCTTACCATCCTCAAACAAGTGGACAAGTTGAAGTAATTAAGGAAATTTTAATGAAGATGGTTTGATTTGATTGGAAAGATTGGTCGGATAAATTGAATGATGCATTGTGGGCATATCACACCGCTTACAAGACACCGGTTGGTATCACTCTGTATCGGTTGCTGTATGGGAAGGGTTGTCATTTTCCAATGGAGTAAGCTCATCGGGCGCTATAGGAAATTAAGAATGTTAATATGGATTATAATGAAGCCAGTGAGTTGAGAAAATTGAAGTTAAGCGAGTTAGAAGAAATCTGGGATGAATCGTACGGACATTCCTTATGATACACATCATAAGCGATGTGTTTGTCATCTGGGTGGATTGCAATTTGATTATACCCCGAATGCCCATCCAAAAAACAATAGTATTTTTTACCAAAAAGTTTTTCAATTATTTGGTCAATGAACGGTAACGGAAAATGGTCTTTTGAGGAGGTGGTATCTAATTTTCTATAATCGATGCACACTCGCCCATGCACCATATAAATGGGATAGATGATCCCCGCATCCAACCACTTGATCACCTCCTTTTTCACCACTTCCCGCAAGTTCAGGTTCAATCTCCTTTGAGTCTCCTTTGTTAGTTTAGCCTCCTCTTCTGTAATTATTTTATGCATAACAATAAAAGGACTAATACTTTTTAAATCTGAAAGTGTCCATCCAATGGCTGCCTTATGTGCATACAAAACTTTATCCAATTCCCGCTCTTGGTCTTCCTCCAAGTTAGAAGCAATGATAACCGGAAGGGTTTCATTCCCCCCCCCCTAAAAATGCATACTTCAAATGGCTCGGAAGTTCCATCAATTCAACCTTTGGTGGACACTACAAAGATGGATTTGTGTCCGAATTAATCTCCGCTGGTAGGTTCTCAAATTGATGTGTCCATGGTGGTCTTCCCTTTTGCATAGCGAGAGCATCTTGTTTTTGCTTGTTCATAATTGATGTGTCCATGGTGGTCTTCCATCCGCAAAGCACACACGTGTATTTGTTCAGAATTATCACAAATACAAGATTCCACACAATCCTTATCATATTCATGTGGATTAAATGATCCACACATCTGGCATAAAACACTCTTCACCACTTAAAAAATTAGCAACATTAGTAAAAACATTAAGGCGCATTTTTCGATTACCTCGGTGTTATATTGCGAGACGATTCGGATTAATAGGTTTCTTTGTAATTGTTTTAGTATGCATCAATAGGATGTATTAAGAATTATGTTTATTATGTTTCAAAAAAAAGAAAAGAAAATATTGTGTTAAAGTTTCAATGTTCATGTACTATGAGTTTGAAAAGAATATATATATATATATATATATATATACATATAATAAATAAAAAGTTAGTCGGATCGGATCGGTTGAGCTACTTTAAAAATTCCCTTCCATACCCTTACACTTAGCCTCGTTACAACCCGTTTTAAGCCCTTTTGATTTGTATTTGTGTCAAAGCATTTATATGGGTGGAAATATGACTACTTCCAAGCTTATTACATTGTGTTCATACTTGGTATTGAGGGTAGAGAGATACTAGCACGATTTTTGTTGGTCCAGATATTAAACCGAGAGGAGAGATATTTATTATGAGGGGTATGAACTTGTGTGCCTTAACCAAAAACAAAGTACACTCGTTTGGGCAGTTCCATAGTTTTAAATTGTAACATCAAATTATTTGGTGGGTTATCAACCTTGACAGTGTCAGTTTTTGGGAATTGGGTATGACCTTATACCTCACTAGTATTAATCTTGGTAATTGATGAATTATCATTCAAGGTGTATGTGTCGCATGAGAGTTTGCTTAAGGGCAAGCAAAATATAAGTGTGGGGATGTGATGGTCGGGTAAAAGTCGTGTATATTATTATATTATTTGTGTACTTTTAGTTTAATATTAAGTGAACTTTGGTACTTCAAGCATGTTTATGTGTTTCAGGATACTTAACGTTAAGGATGCTTAACTGGAGGAATTACGGGCTTGGAACGAAGATGTAGAAGACTCATGATAATTGACACGCTTTCCTATGCAAAATAAATGAAGAAAATAAAGAAAATTATGTCAGATACCCTTAGCGCGGCGTTAAGTGGTCCTGATGGTGATGTCAGAGATACTATAAGATCATCAGAAAACTGAGTCTTTAGCGCGGCACTAAAAACACACACCCCCTGGATGTGAGCGCCACGCTAGCATCCTCCTGACGGGAAAAATTACCCTAACTTTGATATAATCAGTTTTGAGCCTCTATTTCGACCTAACCTTCATTCCTTCAACCAAGTACAAGCCCTAGGACGATTTTCCACCATCCCGGAGCCTCCGGTTCGTCCGTTCATCGCATGCTTTCGTCCTCTCATCAGATAGGCAAATCATTCATGATGCTGATGTCAGGCTAAACCATTGTATTCACTTTCGGCTAGGGTTTTGTGTAAACTAACTTCGATCAGATTCTATGTTTTGAATGCTTATGAACTTTATTGAATGTCTTTAATCTTGTTTTACATTATGAATTGATTGTTTAAACAGAATATGATTTTATCATACTTTGCATCACTTTTCTGGTTGTGTTCATCACATGTAAGTTAGCTCTTATGTCATTGAACCAGTAATCGTTAGTCATTCCTTAAAATTGGTTTTCATTCATTAAACTAGTAATTAGGTAAACCGGGGTTCAGTTGTGTTAACAATTCGGTTAGGGTATCGTTTGTCCTCACAACCCAACTGTTAGGTTTAGAACTACTATGCAATTAATCTTATGAATCTGTGATTAGTCGGTTATCACTTTACCTGAACCTGAAGTGAATCTTTCTCTCATAATTGTTTACAGCTTTAAAAGTAATCGTGTGTTATTATAATCATCTTTTCTAAACCGCTTGACATCGTCTGTCCACCTTAGTTAATTAATTAATAACCATGAACTTTATTTGCAGTTTCCACTGATTCCCTGTGGAGACGACCATACTTACCCATACTAGTTATAGGTATTTAAGCTTCATAAATACTTGTTTTTTATTAGAGCACGACATCTACATCACAAAACACTAACATGGTTAATAGGAACATTAAGAGAAGAGCTATGGGAAGGATTTACCTTTGTGTCACTTGGAAATTGACCTTCGTTTTTCTTCAAGTCCGACACTTCAGTTGCAAGTTGACCCATTTGAGTGGACAATGATTGAATGGCTTTGTCACGGACTTCATCCTTTTGCATGCAAGCCTCATCAAGTTGACTTCTCCTTTGCATGTCTTGTTGCATCATCCTAAGCATATCCATGACTTCGTTCCCACTTGATAAACTTTGATCCGAAAACCCACTTTGACCACCACCCATTTGTTGAAATTGACTTCGAAACCCTTGATTGTTCCCGCCTCGAAAATTCCCTTGATTGTTGTATTGTTGGCGCGGAACAAAGTTTTCTTGATTTCCTTGAAAATTCGGATTGGATTGAGTAGCCAGATTCTCATAACGAAAATTTGGATGATTTCTCAACCTAGGGTGGTAAGTGTTTGAATTCATGTTATAGTTTCTACCACCTCCTTGACCTTGAATTGCATTCACCTCCTCTACTTGTTCTTGTCCAACCATAAAACCATTCGATGCATGACCCGGTTCATTACAATTAGTACAAACATCAATTACTTGATTCGTGGTTTGTACTCCTCCATCTTCCACAGCATGTACTTGCGGTCTTCCAATTGCCAGCCTTTCTCTTCTTGCGGTTTGAGCCTTACTTTTTTATGTGACCGACATTTTCTCCAAAAATGCCCAATCATCTTGCTCATAATTAGTACCAAGTGTACCATTTGTAATTGACATCAAATCCCGCTCATCATCCGTGTTCAACCCCTCATTAAAAGCATTCAACAACTCCTAGAGATCAATACCAAGGTGAGGACAATTCTTGATCAACGTGTTAAACCGTTCAAATGCTTCATGAAACATCTCACCTGATAGTTTTTGAAAAGTTATCAAACTCCTTACATCGTTAGTCTTTCGAGCCGTGTAAAACTCTTCAAAAAATCTTTGTTGTATCTCGGCCCAAGTATAAATTGATGCGGAATGCAATGTGTAAAACCATATTTTGGCCTTATCTTCCAAAGTGAATTGAAAACGGACCAACTTAACCTCATCCGATAAAAAAAACCTTGACCCCCAATCATGTTGCAAATAGAGTCATACACCTCCAAATGAAAATAAGGTTCTTCCGTTGCTAAACCCTTATACTTTGGTAGACTTTGGAGCGCATTGGTTCTATCCTCAAAAGTTCTTCCATGTTGATTTTGAGGGATAACCACCGGAGATGGATTATTAGTGATGACCAGTCGAAAGTGAGCTTCAATTCCCTTTACCATTTCTCTTGCATGCCTTATTAGTACCCCCAATGGTACTCTTGGTTGGCCAATTTTCCTATACATGGGCCTTGGAGGTGCATATTGTTAAAATTGTGGTTGAGAAATTTGTTGTTGAAATTGTTGCTCTTGTTGCCCTTCTAGAGAAACTTGTTGTTGTACAACCGGTGGTGGTGGAACTTGTTGTTGAACAACAGCTTGTGGTTGGCTATTAAGTTCTTGAACCGGTTCCGTTTGTTGACTTTGAGCATAAGCAAAATTCCCTTGATTCACCCTTTGATTTCCATCACCTCCTGTGTAATAACCTTCCACTTCATAACCCTCGAACTCCCTTTCAAACCCATCACCATAACCATCACCTTGTGTTATTGAAGATTGCATAAAAGGTGGTGGTTGATATTGGTAACTTGATTGTGGTTGTTGAAAAATCGGAGTGGTATGCACTACATGTGGTTCTTGTTGGTATGGAGGTGGTAGGTATTGTTGGGACGATGATGGACCGAAATTAGAAAATGGGTGGCAATGTTGATGAAGTTGGGTATGAAAATTGACTGCCAGTGACAGTTGTGTAAGTTGGTTTCAATTCACTTGATGAAGTAGGTATGGTAGTGGAATATGGTGGAGGTGGATTTGGTGGAGGTGTGGCAGGCAACGTTTGACCCGAAGTGGGAGTTAGTGATTCCATTGAGATGTTCGATGTAGTCGGAGAATCAAGAAGTTTGTTCTCCCGAAGTATGACTCGGTTTCTTCTAAGCGTTCTTTCAATCTCGGGAACAAAAACTAGTGGCAATGACCTGTTAGAGCCTCTAGTATGCATACACCTCTAAGTACATGCACACTAACACAACCAGCGTAAACCCGAAAATAACAAACAAAAACTACACAAGTTAACACACGTTGCGCACTACTCCCCAGCAATGGCGCCAAAATTTGAAGTCAGGTCGATGTCTAACTCAAAAATAAACAAGATACAACTAAATTGATAGTGGTAAGTGGGTATCGAACATAAAGAGTTTGTGGAATGTGTGTTTACTAGTAGCTTTAACAGACAATTAAATTAAACTAAATTGCATAAAAAGTAAATTCTGATTTTGATTGATTGGTTTTGATTAACAAAAATGAAATAAATTAACTTGCAAAATAACTATTAAGATTTATAAACCGATTAAGAGAAAACGATCATCCTATATTTCAGGTTTAAATCAACACTAATGTTCATGCTTACGAGAAAGAACCACATAAACATAGTTCATGTTTGATTACTTGTTTGTGATAAAAGGGAACTACGCACTTGTATTATTATAATGCAAGGTTGTTACCCGATAATCAATTAACTAATATTCAACCCTAATTCCTCCCATTATATCTTGATTGCCAATGGCACCAACAACGTATGGTTTAGATTATGATCAAACACAAGCAACAATTTACAAACAATTATTCAAACACCATAACAACTAAACAAACATTGCAAAGTTATTATTCTAAAAATTCAAGCATAACATAATGTATCAATTAAACCTTACATCCAAGATGATCGCCAATAGAATTAGCCACTCATGGTGTGGTGAATCATCATCACATCAATTGAATTGTTTGTATGAATCAAAAGCATCAAACCAATTATTACAATAACCAAAATATTGTTAAACACTCCCAAGATCGCCTTAGACTTGTCCCAATTGAAAAGATAGGTGAAAAGACACCCAAAAACAGTTTAAAAAGAAGAATAAACTCGGCAGTTATGCATCGGACCGTGGTCCACGGTCCAGACCGGGGATCAGGGTCCAGGACACGGTCACCAAAGAGACCACGTTACGGTATGCTCTATTACTTATGCTTCGGGTTGACAGAGACCACGTTACGGTCTGCTCTATTACTTATGCTTTAGGTTGACCGTGGCCTATGGTCAATACCGTAGGCCACGGTGGTCTTCAAGTTCAACATCCTTAATTTTGACTATTTTGGTCCTATAACGTCACCGGTTCCCTCTGTTACCTCCTTGCACGCCATAGTTGCTCCCAAAAGCTCCTTTTAACCTGTAAATAAGTCATGTGGTCGTAGTTATCCATTTCTAACAACTTAACATTCAAAACATAGATGTTTAACACGTTTAAACACAATTATGGGTCATCCTCCAATGCACCCGTCAAAAGAGTAATTGGCAGAGTAACGGCTTGCAAAACGATGATTAGAACACTTATCTTAAATGATGAGGCTGACAGCCTATATATAGAAGATGAATGCCATTTTTTACATAGCCCGTAATGAATATAACATACAAAACATAAGGATTATAGCAAATGACTCATTCGCTATACCTCATTCGTCAACATTCCATGACGAATGGATACGAAACAATAACGATTAGGTCCATTGGTTAAACATCTATAACGAATGAGCTGATTACACATAACGAATAGGTTTGGTAATTACCAAAAATGCCCTTTACATTAATAATAATAAATTACAGAAATACAAAGACCCGAGACGACCAAAATGATGCACTAACACTCATGCTGAGTGAGTAGATGACAAGTATTTATTACAATATAATAATATATAAATAAAGAGCAAAATTTTTATCTATGAGTATCAACAATCAAACCATTGAGCAAATAATGAGTGTTGGTAAAACCATGGTCATGCGAATCGGACGTTGGCTAATACAACATGATGTGATAAATGAGGGTTTCGGTGAAACCATTGCCATAAAGATTGGGCTTGGGCAACTACGACGGTCGTATGATCATACTATAATTTGATTATGATAGACCTATCCGAATGCGATAAAATAAACAGATAGACATGTTAACAAATAGCAAATAGTCATTCAATTGATACACACACAAAGATCACAGTTTGCTAATGAGTATATGATAAAGTATGTAAGTAATTAACATGTACACATAAGTCCCCAGAACATTTGAAATCAAGTAAAATAGGGGTATGATTACTCACTTTAACACTTAAACGAGACTATAAAGATATGAAACGAGTCCCGAGCCATAAGCAAGCTGACTAATCTGACACGAACAGACATGGAACTTTGATACGGTAAAATATGTAAATTATAATTAAAAACGAGAACATAGCCGCTGGAATCAGATCAAACAGATGTATAAAACTCTGGTTATGAGATTTTTAATAAATAAGTGAGCTTGTACAGACCACAATCCGAACAGGTAGTCGGGAGCTGGTTTTTGGTCAGTACACTCAAAAACTAATTTTGAACAAAAAAGTCTTCTAGACCGAAAGCTAGTTCCGACCAGAAGATAGAGATATTGACAAGTCAAGATTAGTTGACTAAAACACCCTTAACGGGTCGGGATCAAATTGACCACCGAAACTTCCTCAATTTGAGAAATTAATTGAGGGCTTTTAAAAAGGAGATAGAAACCTGCAATATCAAAGAAGACAAGTTACCCAAAAGAGGATTGGAACTAGGAGAAATTCGTGGTCAACGAGGTCTTGAAGCTTGAAAGTAAACAATGGCTTGAAGAACTTGATTAATCTTGAGGAAACCGACAATGGAGAAAGGAAATTTCATTGGATATGGGGAGTATGGCTGGACTTTAGTAGTTTTTAGGGTTTAGAGGTGTGCTGTTGATTTAATATTGAGTGTTATAATGCATTTATGAATGAATCAACTAGATTAGGAAACGAAATAAGCTATTAATGAGAAAATCATGTATAATAATTAACAAATTTTGGCTTGAACAACAAGAAAACGGTTTGGGCTACTTTAAAAAAATAATTGGCATATCTTGGAGCTTAAGTTTCGTTAATTTAGTCAAAAATAGGAAAGATTTGGCAAAATTAGTCCGTGTACTTCCATAAACACGATTTTTAGCCGTTTTAAGTGATTTTAAAGGTTTCTAAGCATTGTTTGACAAGTTTAAAAGTTACTAAAATATAAAATTAGTTAAACCAAGTTAAATAATACTAAATACAAGTTTTTTTTAATAAAAAAGATTCGAAATCTATTCCCGAGTCGAGTAAACGAATACGAATTCAAATACGAAATATCCGAGATGTTACATGTAGGGAGTTATTGGAAATTTTACTAATTTTTACTCCGAACATAGTTCACTCTTGAGCAAGCTACAATACCTGAGTATACTTAGTTTGTTCAAATAAGACTAAGTCAATGATTGAAGAGATTCGAGCAAGAAGTAGTTTGCTCGTGATGTCCAAGCAAAGTTTGGACATATTATGAAGATTGAAGTCTACTTAAGAAGAATATTTTAGGAAAATATTCTTAGTAATGTCTACTCAAAGATATGCTTTGAGCACACTCGAATATTACCATGTCTGCTCAACAAAGGAACAAGTTTACTCGAAGACATGTTTTGACACTTGTAATTATTTTCAGTATGTTATGTAATGATTAGGGTTTTTAGAGGAGTGTCAGGGTGCCTATAAAAGGAATGATATGTCTCATTAATGGAACACGCCTCTCTAACCTAGCAAACAAACCTGACATTCCGCACCTGAAACCCTAAGTTTCTATTGTACCTTTATGACAATTAATATAATAGAAATATTTTTATTTTTTTGTGTTTGTCATATGTGTTCTTATTGTAACAACTCAAAATTTTCGTTTAATACATTGCTAACCGTTACTCGACCTGTTCCTATGTTCGTGAAATTTTTATCAATAAAATATCACGTTTATCAAGTTATTATTATTTGTTTATTATATTAACAACTATCTAATATATATAAATTACACCCTTAACTATACTTTAACCTCAATATGTTCCATTCTAGTAATTGAAGAACTAAACTGTGAATCTATAATATTAATATATTGTAACCCTTTAACCTAGTATCTAAACCCGTTTACCCAACCTGTAACCTATATCCAATGATCCAATTAGTTATCTTGTGCCTTAATCTTCGATGTAATGTTGGAATTGATCTAAGTAAATCATCATATTGCCTATTGCAAACTCACCGACACTATGGATTTGGTAATAACAATATTATTGATACGTATTGACATTTTATACAAACCGTCATGAGCATACTGGTATTATATCATTATTCATCGATCAAAACTCAGTTAATCCCGTTTGCACATCCCTAGACGCCTCCCAAATCAAACCCCTATAACCAACTAAAGTGCTGCATCGTGCTCATATTAGTTTTAGTTCGTGTTCCTAGCGGCATTAAATCGTTCTAATTAACCTTCATTTAATCATCATTGTAGGTAATTATGTTGTGTTTCTAATTCGTCAATAGTCCAACAAACTTAACCCCATGATCAAGAGGCCAAACATTCAATGAGTGTTTTTAAATTATCAGTTTCTTGTTATAAACAACTGAAACCCTAGCCAAGATGGCTAGGGTGTGTGTGTCCATGGTTAGGCCGGCTGGGGATGTGGGTTCGAGCCACCCCCAGCCCGTCTTGGCCTTCTTTTTTTGAAAACTATTATATTAATTATTTAATTATTTTAAATAAATAAAATACATTATAAGCATTATAAATATGATAATTAATTGATATTATATCATAACTGTCATGTCAACTAGTCATTTTTTGAATCGTTGATAAAACCATATATATATATACACACACATTTATACATACATACATATAGGGGTGAGTTATAGTAAAAAGAAATAGTTTTCTAGGAAGAATAAGAATAAATCTAGGTCATTGGATCTATGATATAGTGGTTAAGATTGGTAGGTTTTAAAATACCAAATAGTTTCATAGATCTAAGGATTCATGCCACATGGTTTCCTAACTCTAAATTTTGTGTCATTCATATTCTTTTTACAAAACTATGTATTTTTATTATTATATATATATATATATATATATATATATATATATGTATAAATGTGAATGTATAATAGTTATTAAAAATTGATAAAAGTTTTAATAATAAAGATTTTTAATAAGGTTTTTAATTTAAAATACATAATTAAAATATATTTGATATTTTAACATATTAAAATATAGTTATAAATACAAGTATTATATAAACATATATATTTTATATTAATATTATTATTCATTATTTACAATATTAATTTAAAAGTAATCTTTATTAATAATATTAAAATTTAAATAAATTATTTTAACTCTCGAATACCTGTTCAATCTCAAATCTCTTTTAATCCAAATAATTCATTTATAAATCCGTAGTTATTATCCGCAGTTACTCTTACCTAGGGTTTTCCCGTTGATATATCTCGACGAGCATAACACTTGTTTTTTATCTACTTATCAAACTTCTTCCTTTACCTTATTGATAAGGTGAGTAATCACTCACCTATTTTTATCATCTTTTAAATGTTTTGGGGACATATGCATACTATACAGTATTTATATATTATTAGTATTCACATAGCAAACTGTTAACCTTGTGTGCTATCATATATGTGCCTAACTTGATACTTGCTAGTGTGTTTATTTGAACACATTTGGAGAGGTCCATCATATTCACATTAATAGTATAATCATACGACCGTCGTAATAGCCAAATCCCGCTTTGCAAGGCGATAGTTTTACCGACACTCATTAATTGCTCATTTGGCTTGATTGTATATCTCATGAGGACAGTTTTTCTCATTTTCTTATATTATATTATATTGAACTAACTGGTGTTTTAATCACTTAACCTAGTGTTGACAAAATATATCTATTTTACACGCACATGCAGGTTTTAGATTGAATTGATTGAAAGATTGGTGGATATTTAATGTTGCTTTAAGTTAAAAGAACATTATCAATACACATATTTATCAAGACTTGAATTTGAATTTATTTGTTTTTACTTTAATGATTTGTACTTTGTCATTTGAAATAGTTTGGATTATTTAGATATTTAATTTAAATTAATAGATATTGCCACTTTTAAATTATTGTATGATAGTACCTTGAGAGCTGTGAACAATCAGTTCGCGACCCCGGCATTTTCCGCCTTCGGTTGGGGTGTGACACTTACTAGTATTAGCAACTTTCTATTTGTGTTGATTCCACCTCGCAATCTTAGAGGTCTTTGACATTTTTATGTTTCGTGATTCTTGTCTGATTATCTTAATTATGTCACGAAATCCGGTCCTGACCAGTGGTACCAGAGCCGTGTGATCTCGTTGAAGATCAATGTGTTGCTATGAGGTGTGATTATCGATTGGATTTGAGATGTATTCTTGAAGATTGAAGACAATGATATCAGCAAACCACTGTTCCACTAGAGAGTGATGTCATCAATTTTGTTTTCTACTTTTTGATTCAGATATACAATTTTTAGAGGTTTAAAAGTATTCTAGTCCTAGATCTATACTCATTTGATTTATATTATGTTTGAATCTTGGTTAGAATCCAGTGGTTATCATCATTTGTTTTAGATATGAGAATTTCTTTTCAGATCTACAAGTTTTTAGGGGTGTTTTCAAAATATTTTTAAGCTTTAAATATATTAGTATAATTTTTATATTAAGTTTTAAAAATCTAAAACAACAAAAATATTTTATGTGTCAATCAAACAAAATTAACAAATGGATGACCAAGAAGTGTATACTAACAAAATTCCAAGTTTGTTGGGACATGACAATTTTATAAAATGGAAAATGTTTTTTGAAGCTGTTGTGAATTACAATGACACTGAACTCTGGACTTCAGTCGAAAAGGGTCCTTATGTTTGGTTCATTCAGATATGAATGAGTCAGATCTAAATGAACATCTGTCCCATTCAGCAACAACAATAAGTCTGAATGATTCAGACCTAATTTTAGCCATTCAGATGTTTTTCTGTTTGCAACCAAACAGTTTGAAGTCTGAATGAATCAGATATTTACATCTGAATGGTTCCATTCAGATGTAAACAAACAGCCCCTAAGACCTGTATGAAGAAAAGAGATTACAAGGCATTATCCATGCTAAACTAGGTTTGTCATGGGAAATCTTCACAACTGTCAATCACCATACATCTGTAAAGTGAATGTATGACGCAATTTGGGGAATGTTTGAAGGGAAATACTGAATTAAAGGAAATTAAGAAGGACAGATTGAAGCAGCAACTTGACATGTTCAAGTTTAGAGAAGGGGGAGACTAAAATCTATGCTGCAGAGATTTGTAGTGTAAGGCCCCGTTACCAGTGCCCTACTTTGGACGTTGGATTTACTCATCAACACAATTCTAAATATCAGAGTTAATTAAAACTTTACGCGAAAATTAAAACTTTCATAATATAACATTAATAATTCATATCATGTCTTAAAACATTCTTGTCTTTCAAAATTAAAACGTTAAATATAAAACATCAAGCGTCTTCAGATGCCAGACTCTTATTCCTCTGCCATGCGTCCCCGCTCAAGCCAGCTATCTCACTCTACTCACATGCGTTCATACTAAAAGTCAGATACGCTGAGTGAGTTCTAGTTAATCATACATCATACAATACATATACTTACCTTCCATTATGCATCCGAAGATACATAATAATTACTTTACTAATTTACTTTCAATACATAATTTCATACATACTTTCATATTATATCATTACTGTCCATTGTATCTCAGATATTATTAGGGTCTGATCCCTCTATCCATATCTATCTCAGATATTATTAGGGTCTGATCCCTTTCTTGTCTATCTCAGATATTATTAGGGTCTAATCCTTGTTTACTTCTCTATCTTATATGTTATTAAGGTCAGATCCCTTACTTCTCTATCTCAGATATTATTAGGGTATGATCCCTTACTTCTTCATCTTCGCACATACCGTCTTTACATACCCATAACGTATATATACTTTCTTTAATCATTCATACATATTCATATGTTGTACACACACACACACACATATATATATATATATATCATACACATTCATCTTTCATGTACATACCTCCCTTGTCAATACGAGCAATATCCGAAGATCGTTCACGTACTGACAAGCTTTCATTCACATTCATAACATAATATCTAACACATAAATCATACATGTCATACACTTACCATGTAATTAAGTGTATTAACTATCACATGGAGTATGCACACAGCCCTGAAAACATAACAAGGAAATGGGGCTTGAAACTCACCTGAATGCGGTTACGTTCACCGTTAATGGTAACTCCCTTCTTGAGATGTGCACGACTAACTGTATAACAATTACACGTATCAATTTAACTATCACTACTCATATCGCGTTTCTAGTATAGTTATAACCCTCGACGAACGGGGGTCCGGGGGCAGCGCCCCTGGCAGCGGGGTTCTAGGAGCGACAGCCTCTAGCGGGGTCCAAGGGGCAGAGCCCCTGGATAGGGTTAACACATTTTCATCAACTGTCTTAACACATTTTCCATTAGGATTTTAAATTATTTTTCTACTTCTCTAACTCATTCGCTATAACGAATTACGCCTCCTTCGTTAACTAATTCGTTATCTTACATGTCTGATTCGTTAGCTGGTTCGTTATTCTGGTTCGCTAGCCTAATTCGTTATCTTAACAAATTGGGTGAGTAACGAATCACTTGATTCGTTATCTTATCATAACGAACTGGGGAAACTGATTCGTTATTTGGACATAACGAATTGGTGAACTAATTCATCATCTTGCCATAACGAATTGGTGAAGTGATTCGTTACCTTTCCAGAACGAATTGGGTTAATTAATTTGTTACCTTATCCTAACGAATTACACCAATCATATCCAGACTTTGACTCAGAGGTCAAAGTCAAAATTACCAAGAACACAGAACAGTCAACAGCAACAAATTCTTTAATTGAACCTCAACTCTCAACGAAATAGCACGAAATTGGTACCAATCAACTCGTATTTACCTCGCCTACAAACCCCAATCCATTAATCATCCAAACATTCGTGTTTATATGGTGCGATTTAGGCATCTATGTTACGGTTTCTTTAAGCTAGCAATTAACCTACCAATCGTTAATGGTTTTAAGCAAGAATCATCACGTTAGATTCGTTTTTACCATATGTATATAGATCTAAGATTACCTAAATGAATCCGGACCTAAATGAACGATTTCTAATTATAAATGTACCTTAAACGAGTCGGTCTACGAACACGGTCTAGTCTTAATGTTCTCTTGGTTCGTCTCAACGTTCTAGCACCAATAATCTCGGGTTTTTGCCTTCGGATCTTGACTCGGGTTATAGAATAGTGTTTGTGTGTGTTTTTGATGGTGTAGGCTATGGTGTAGAGATGGATAAAAATGGAAAGGTTTAGGGTTTAAGGGGTATTTGTACTCCCTTAAGCTCATGGACCTAAGGCCCATTCCATCTCTTATTCCATCTTATAAAGTCCAAGCCCATCATCACATAGTTTATTTATCTAAACCGATAAACGATACACTATAAAATTAACAAAACTTGTTTTATTAATCTTATCATAATCAGGATGTTACATATAGCTATTGTGAATTAGATAAGGACAACTGACTTACAAATCATAGACCATGATTTAAAAAAGAAGTTGTTGTCAACCTTATCAGTCGAATGGTACACAGGTAGCAAATTTAGCAAAGAGAAGGCTAACGTTCCTAACTTCAAGTTCTATGATGTTATATCATTACTGCAAGTAGCTGTAACGATTCCGACGAAACCCGGTATACCCTAACCGGTAGACGATAGTTACGTCATATTTAATGTCGGGTACATGAGTTACCATGGTAAATATACGAGAATACATGGTTCACTGTATTGATTGTACGTGAATATATAATTCATCGTATTGAATATGCGATTAATCGATCGATAGTTATTGAAACCCGAACGAATCGAGGGTTCAATTTTAGACGAGATATATGATATTTAGTGATGTTTACGAAGTATTAAAGCTTCGGGATAAGTGAATTAAAGCACAGAAAAAGAATTTCGATTTAATGGTACGTCGGTACATTAAACGAAACCTTTAATACCAAACCGAGCAAGAGATGATCGATCAAGCCGAAAAAGATGCGCGATAATTAATGATATGATGTTTTAAGTTAATAAAAGTCATGGTTTAGGTTTTTGAAGTTTTTAAATCGGTTTTATATAAATTTCATTTTTAAGCCGAAAAACGACCGTTTTAGCCTCGTTTTAAGCCGAATTAAACATTTAACCGAAAAACGAACTGAACCAGATTATCCAAAACATTATCCGGATTACGAGAATCCAAACATGTGGCCTAGAATGGAGAGGTGGGTCCCACCCCACCCCCCTCATTGAACCGATCGGAATTAAGGGGTGTTAGCCCATTCCATTTCTTTTTTTTTTACATCAACATTCAACAATCCATTCATTCTCTCAATAATTTCATCCAAAAACCGAGAGTTCTAGCAAGAAAAACAAGGTAATGATCGAGTTATTCACGTGTTCATCTTCGTTTCTTGAGTTTGTTTGCAAGAAAATGAGGTTTCAAAGATGAAAACCGATTCTTGCATGATCAAGTGATGTATACGGGTTATACAAGGGATCTTGGTCCAAGAAAGGAGTTAAACGAATCAAAAACGAATTTTTACGGTTAAATCTTTGTTTTTGGAATCATAACCGAAACCATGAAAGAAATGGCTTGATCGTGAGTGTAACTTGCTTGGTATTGTGGTATGTTGTTTGTAGGCTCTGTGTTTAGTGGTAGATAAGGCGGAAAGACGAGTTTGTAGCTTGTAGTGGCGGAAAACGAAAGGTATATTCAGTTTATGTTCGGTTTTGGAATTGAGGACAGATTGTTGATGGTTTAGAGTTAGGTCATGAAATTTTACAGAGGTGTTAAACACATGAAAATATGAGTTCTGTGAATGTTTTGTAATTTTTGGATAAAGGATGATTATTTGGTGAATTTAATGCTCGGTTTTGGCCAAAAATGGTGAACAATAGTTAAATATAATGAAAAATTCTGGAAAATTGCAGATAAGCTTTTTATATCATGTATAAGTCACACACAAAATTTGAGGTCCGTTGGAGAAGTCTAAGTAGGATTTTCGGTTAAACGAGTTCTAGGGTTTTCTAGCTCGGTTTTAGTGAAAATGGCATGTAAAAGAAGATTTTGGTTCTGGAAAAATTACAGGGGACTATGTGGATGGCAGGGGACATCCAGGAGAAATTTGGGATTTTTCTAAGTTCGATTGGTATTTACGACATATTTAGTGTTTAAATGGTGATTAAAAATGGATAAATAAATTTTAAATATAAAATTTATTTCTGGAAATATTTTTATAAAATTCCCCACTGTCAAAAAGTGATTTGTACAAAATTTCAAGATCCGAGATTAAACGGATAATTATTTGTGCTAAAAGGATGATAAAAACAAACTTTTAAAGCCTAAAACGCATAAACCGGTAAAGTTCGTCTAAACGAACTGACTGGTGTATAAAAACCCTAAAAATGAACTATTTTCATATAATAGAATTAAACAAGTAAAAATGAATCATCCGAAAGTAATTCGGATGATTTGGGTATTTTTAACCGATTTAACAGTTTCCGGTACGCCAAAGACGGAAACGGGTCCCGCGGCCAATCGGGGCGTCTAAACCGAGCTCAAATTTCACAACTTAAACTAAATTATCATTCAACCACTATTTTTGTGTCGTGTGTGACCAAACTCATTTTTGAAACATAAAAACAGGTAACGGGGAAAACGAGCTATTAGAAAATTTGACTGTTGAACTCTAAACGACATCACAATCTGAGTCCGGAGAAGTGTTTCTGGGTTAACCTTGCCCCCAGAACGGGTACAGTGCTGGGTTAACAGTGTCCCCAGATGTACCGGTTAACTTGGTTAAAGTTATATTAATAATGAGTGTATAGTAACGATCGTAGGGATCATATTACAGATTGGACGTGTTAACTGATAATGATTGTTGTTACCTGCTTGCATGTGCTAAGGTGAGTTTCACGAGCCCCTTTTTCTGAACTGTTTTCGAATATTTTCTCGGGGCGGAAGCATGTTTTTACTGAAATGTTTAAGTACATACTGAACGCATGGATTTGCGTGGATTTATATATATTTTATTGTACGGGAATCGTACGGAAATGTACTAAGATGGTAATTGTCTGAGTTGCTAACATTCTAAGGCCCCGGAACACGAGTGATTAACTGAAAGCCGGTAGAGTGTGGATAGTACTATTGGTCTGACAAACCCAACTGGTCAGGCATGGATTTGCTGATGTTTCCCAGCCAGTTGCACATGTCTATTTTGGGTGTTATATATATTTTGCTATGTAATGTTAGACATAGCGGTTTGGGGCAGTTCCGTGGGCGGGGGATACGCCACGGGTCCGTGGGCGGGGGATATGCCACGGGGGTTGTGTGTGATAGTCAGAGGTTTCACTTGTGGGCTCAACATAATTACATCGATAATATTATATTTTGATGATGATTTATCATGGTTTACCCGAATTGTGAAACTCACCAACTATTCGTAGTTGACCCGTTTTCTCACATGCTTTTCAGGTACAACTAAGATAAAGTGATTGCTTACGTGCTAAGTGCTTGATGTGTGTAAGATTTGCGTGCGGAATGTTAGGATACATTATAATAAATAGATTTATGTATCGTATTGTATGATGTGTGTATCACCTGGACGGTAATGAAATACGAGATAATGTAATTTTGAAGTATATTAATGTATTCAGTTTTCTTTATAAGCAATGTGGTTGATATCAGAGGTGTCTATTGCATCCCGTTTACGTTTCCGCTGCGGTTACGGGGTGTTACAGGAGTTGGTATCAGAGCCATTGGTTATAAAAGAATTAGGATGTCTTTAAAAGATACCTAAAATATAACCAGTAGCTCAAGTATTATTGGATCTGAATATCAACTAATAATTTATAGTGACGAGAGCTGGATGAACTTGGACGGATAAGTGAGTAATTATGGTCCAGAACATAATAACAGACTTGTCCGCACGAGGGAACTCAGGGGAAGTCACGGGGAACATTAATAGGTAAAAATGGCAACATATGTGTAAAGTATATAATATTATTTATGCGTGCTAATGTGTGTATATATATGTATATATATCTTGTGGTTTCATGTATTGAGAAATAGGACCCGGATAAAGAACCAGGGGATGAAATAATAAAAGTACCGAGGATGCTGAGATTTCTAGAGCATCGGTTGATGATAAGTCTGACTTATCGGGCCATAGTTATGATAGTACCAAGTTAGATCACCCGTTTGACATTAACCAGAAATATCTGGTAACCGTCACTCCCAACCAAAATTGACAAATCCCTTACCCTATCAACACCGATATCGTATATTCTAATAACCCCCTATGATCACCAGAACCGCCGACCCTCACGTACGGACGGACCTGTACGTGAACCCATTCTTATTCCGTTAAAAAAAATTATAATAAATGAGCAGATAAAAATAATATATAGAAACATATATATGTATTTCTCACTCTCAAACATATGAGTCATACCACCTCCAGATCGGGAATTACCGATTTTAGCGAACCTAGAACGCCGGAGGACATTGACTGAGCAAGCGATAGAGTTTCCCATAATAGTAATTAATAATATTTGAAGGCAACCCATGTTGTGCGATTACCTTGAACCTTGCAACTCCCTATGTTATCCTTACATCCGTTAGATGCCTATACCCATGTATACTCGAATAGAATGATTACCCGTACACAAAAAGGTGTTGGAATCATTATAGCATAGTTGGTTATTCGTTCGTAGGTGGTATACCGTGTATGCCGGATATACGAATAGACACGGATATTATAACTCCGTGGTACGTAATCGTTTGGTGCGCACGGTGAGCATGTATCGGTTATGCTGACATGCAGAAGGATATTGAAATCAAGTATATTAAACATTAATCTTTGTTGAGAAAGATCTATATGTCAGTTGGTGACAAGGGTTATGAAATATATTTAAACGTTAACTGACGTCAGGTTAAGTCCGTATGTTATTATATTGTGGGACATATATATATACTAGATACTGGTATGTGTAATATGTATGATAATATTTGGTGTGTATGTGTACCTGTTGATATGATTGAGCTGGTAACGAGTTATACGGTGAGATTAGTATTGATTACTGCGTACGGGATGAGTACAGCAGAATGACATAAAAAGAATAACTCCAACGATGGAGATTGATATGAGTCAGTTGATTGCTCAAAGATAGCAGATGATGATACCGAATGTCGTATCACAGATCACTGCTAGTGTTGATGCGAATGTAATCGCAAAATTATAGATCGAGCAATCACATGAATATGAATATTTCAATTCTTAGTGGTATTACTAAGAGTGATAATGTTCCACCGGATACTATTATGACTACAAGTATTAGTTATAAACTAAACATGAATAGTAGTCGTAATGAATTAGATCCGGTATGAAGGATATGTTTGTTGGTTGTGTTAAGGAAATTATTAATAGTTTACTGATGGTAAAGAGAGGAATAGATTAGCGAGGGGATAGTAAAGATCGAAATGGTTAAGGATATTGGTAAGAGTCTAGAACATGGTGTAGTGAAATATGCTACAGATATGTTGGTAGATTATGTTGTATCGTGATGGAACACGATGGTACAAAAGTATAGTTAGAAAATTTTTACTCAGATGATATGGTCAGAATTTGAAATTCTTGTGCTAGAGCACTTTTATTCAAGTAATTAAGTTCAGAGATTGGAAACTGAGCTATGGAAGATAGAAATATTGTGTGCTGATCACTCGGAACGCGCTAATCGTTTGAAGGAATTGCCATGTCTGGTAACATGGCTAATTACTCCTGAAACTAAGCGAAGTGAGCACTATATTGGGGACTAACTCCATCGGTAAGGAGTATAGTCAATCCTGTAAAATATACAACCTTTGGAAGGGTTGTGTCACAAGCCAGCATTGATATATTTGATTCTATGGGAAGCGGACTGGAAGGACGTTAGGTGAGACGTCGAGTGTTAAAGAAGAGAAATGATAAAGGTAAAGTGCAAGATAGGCTTTGAATAAGTAGGTATGTCCTACAACCCAGAATTATACTAAAACTAGTTCTGGTGTGAAAACATGAACCGCATGAAGGGTCCTTCCCTAAATATGGAAAATATGGTCATCGGCAGGAAGAAGAATGTCGAGTGATAGTAGGCCACGGGTGTGGTAAAGATGGACGTAATGCCCTAATTGTAGAACCAATTGAAGCCATGTGAACCGGCAACCACAACCCATTCGTGAACAACCACTCCGAACCCAACAGCTTCAATGACAATTCATCCAAAGAAATCAAATTATGCCAAACAGTTGTACTTGCTATGAATGTGGCAATACAGAACGTTTCAAGAGAAATTGCCCAAAGTTGAACCAAGGTGTCGTTAGAAGACGAACCTCATGACAAGCATCAACCTCTGATCAAGCAAGGAGCCGTGCTTTTGTGAGTAATTCGAATAAAGCACGTCATGATCCAAAAGTGGTATAAAGTATGTTGTAGTTTCAAATCAATAGGCACCAGTGATATTTTTACGGTCGTCGATAGTAGTTAATTCCTGTTAATCTCCTACCCTTTGGAAAGATACCGATTAGTGAAACTATAGAACCCTATACTGTAGAATCGCTAACGGTAAATCCCTAATGGTTAACTAAATTGTTCGGAATTGTCCTATTATTCTGAACGATTAACCTTTCCTTATTGACCTACGACCAGTAAAGTAAAGAAGTTTTGACGTAATAGCTAACATGGATTGGCTAACTCGACATGAAGCGGAAATCAAATATGAAAAGAAGACGATTAGAAGCTCTCTTTCGGACGATGAAGCGATTAGATACAGAGAAAAGTGTACGGTATTATGTTACCACTCTAATCTCATCTTGAGATGTTATAATATTTACGACAAGAAGACGTGGTGTATTTAACAAACGCGATTGCCAAAGTATTTAAAAGAAAACATATAGAAGATGTTTCGGTGATACGTAAATATCCAGAAGTTTTCCCAGGAGAACTTCCTGGATTACCGCCAACCCGACAGGTCGAATTCAGAATCGATTTAATACCTCAAGCTGGTCCTGTTGCTAAAGCATCTTACCGACTTGCGCCAACTCAAATGCAAGAATTATTGGATAAAGGTTTTATACGACCTAGTTAGTCACCATGGGGTGCACCAGTGTTATTTGGGAAATGAATGACGGAAGTGTTGGGATATGTATTGATTAGGGAGAATTGAATAAAGTGACGATCAAGAATAGGTATTCACTTCTTCGAAGTAAATGATCTGTTTAATCAACTGCAAAGGGCGATTTATTTTTAGAAAATTAGTCTTAGATATAGTTATCACCAAATGAAAAATCCAAGAGAATGACGTTGCAACAACAGCGTTTCGTACTCGCTACAGCCATTATGAATTCTTAGTTATGCCTTTCGGGCTAACAAATGCGCCGGCAGCATTCATGGAACTCAGGAACCGAGTCTGTAAACTTTATTTTGACAAATTTGTCATAACATTCATTGATGATATTTTGATATATTCGCAACGTAAAGAAGAGCACGAACGACGGTTAAGAAAAATTGTGGAAGTGTTAAAGCAAGAGGAGTTGTACGCGAAGTTTTCGAAATGTGATTTTGAAGGCACAATCCCTTGGTCATGTTGTTAAGCAACAAGGATTTCACATAGATCCAAATAAGATGGAAACCATTAAAATTGTGCCAAGCGCCGATTTTAAGTCTCCCCGATGGAGACGATGGTTTTGTCGCATATTGTGACGCATCGCGTAAAGAGTTAGGATGCGTGTTGACGCAGTATAATAAGGTTATAGCCTATGCTTCCCGACAGTTAAAAGTACACGAGAAAAATTACACTACTCATGACTTAGAACTGGGAGCGGTTATCTTCGCACTTGAAATCTGGAGACATTATCTCTACGGTACGAAGTGCACCATCTTCACCGATCATAAAAGTTTGCAGCACATATTCGATCAGAAAGAACTGAATATGAGGCATCGAAGATGGGTCGAGTTGTTAAGCGATTATGACTGTGACATCCGTTATCACCCCGGCAAGGCTAACGTCGTAGCCGATGCCTTGAGTAGGAAAGATCAGGTTAAGCCATTGCGAGTGCGAGCGCTGGGGATGATAGTCCAGTCGAACCTTTCGGACCTGATTCGAGTCGCTCAACGTGAGGCGTTGAAAGAGGAACAATTGGAAAAGGAGGAACATTACGGCAATGAGAAGAATTTCGAACAACGCGTGGACGAAATTCTCTACTTCAAAAATTGGGTTTGGATCCCGACCCTTCTCAACCTTCGTGAATTAATCATGGACGAAGCACATAGATCGAAATATTCCATACATTCGGGATCGGATTAGACTATTGATGATACGAATATCTGAAAGGATTTTATTAATGGCCGAGTTTGGAGAGAGATACGATTATGTATGTTGGTGAATATGTAAGTTATGCAAGAGATAAGGCTGCACACCGAAAACCCTAGGGAACGCCACAACGACAGAAAAATTCGCCAATGATAGTGGGAATAACTTACAATGGATTTCGGGACGCAAATTCCCAAGGTATATCAAAGGCATGATGTAAATTGGGTAATCGCGTATCAATTAACCAATCCTCGCATTTCATTCCAATCTATGACGATTACCACAATGAATCCTCGCCCAAATTCACGATGGTGAAAATGGTATCTTATCGTGGAGTACCATTTTCAATGATCTCAGATCGAAATAGTCATCCTATTTCCATTATTGGAAAGCGGGGAAGGAAGCATCGAGAGCTTGAAGCTTTCTATGGGTGAAGTATTTATCACCAATTTGTTAAATTGAAAATGGGCGTCAATCAAGCCATAAGAGTTGAATTGATTCGAGAATCAACCAATCGGATTTATAATCTTTAAGATAAGTTGAAAGCAGCGCGTGATTGGCAAAGGATTTACGCCAGCCTTCAAAGGAAACCATTGTCACTGGAAGGAGGTGACAAGGCATTTTTAAGGCATCACCTTAGAGAGGTGATATGAGGTTTGGCAAAACCGAAAAATAGCTCTTTAATATATTGGACCTCATGAGACTATCTCCATGATTGGTCATTTAGTTTATTGATTAAAGTACTCCAGGGGCTAAGTATTATACATGATGTTTTGCCATGTATACGGATTGAAAAGTACCTAAGCGATGAGGCAACGAAAGTACTAGTAATGGAAGTACTCATAGAAGACATGCTTGATATGATAAATAATTCCGTAGAGATAGTAGACGGGAAAACTAAACAGTTTGGACATGCCAAGCTTTATTGATTAAGATTAAGTGAAATTCACAGCGAGGACCAGATTATATCTGGTAACGCGAGGGTGAATTCTGAAGGAAACAAAAAAAAACCCCACCTTTCTCTCGAAAGGGGATAGTGGGCGTGTAAAATTTCGAGGACGAAATTTCTTAACGGGGGGAGAATGTAACGATTCCGACGAAACCCGGTATACCCTAACCGGTAGACGATAGTTACGTCATATTTAATGTCGGGTACATGAGTTACCATGGTAAATATACGAGAATACATGGTTCACTGTATTGATTGTACGTGAATATATAATTCATCGTATTGAATATGCGATTAATCGATCGATAGTTATTGAAACCCGAACGAATCGAGGGTTCAATTTTAGACGAGATATATGATATTTAGTGATGTTTACGAAGTATTAAAGCTTCGGGATAAGTGAATTAAAGCACAGAAAAAGAATTTCGATTTAATGGTACGTCGGTACATTAAACGAAACCTTTAATACCAAACCGAGCAAGAGATGATCGATCAAGCCGAAAAAGATGCGCGATAATTAATGATATGATGTTTTAAGTTAATAAAAGTCATGGTTTAGGTTTTTGAAGTTTTTAAATCGGTTTTATATAAATTTCATTTTTAAGCCGAAAAACGACCGTTTTAGCCTCGTTTTAAGCCGAATTAAACATTTAACCGAAAAACAAACTGAACCAGATTATCCAAAACATTATCCGGATTACGAGAATCCAAACATGTGGCCTAGAATGAAGAGGTGGGTCCCACCCCACCCCCCTCATTGAACCGATCGGAATTAAGGGGTGTTACCCCATTCCATTTCTTCTTTTTTTTACATCAACATTCAACAATCCATTCATTCTCTCAATAATTTCATCCAAAAACCGAGAGTTCTAGCAAGAAAAACAAGGTAATGATCGAGTTATTCACGTGTTCATCTTCGTTTCTTGAGTTTGTTTGCAAGAAAATGAGGTTTCAAAGATGAAAACCGATTCTTGCATGATCAAGTGATGTATACGGGTTATACAAGGGATCTTGGTCCAAGAAAGGAGTTAAACGAATCAAAAACGAATTTTTACGGTTAAATCTTTGTTTTTGGAATCATAACCGAAACCATGAAAGAAATGGCTTGATCGTGAGTGTAACTTGCTTGGTATTGTGGTATGTTGTTTGTAGGCTCTGTGTTTAGTGGTAGATAAGGCGGAAAGACGAGTTTGTAGCTTGTAGTGGCGGAAAACGAAAGGTATATTCAGTTTATGTTCGGTTTTGGAATTGTGGACAGATTGTTGATGGTTTAGAGTTAGGTCATGAAATTTTACAGAGGTGTTAAACACATGAAAATATGAGTTCTGTGAATGTTTTGTAATTTTTGGATAAAGGATGATTATTTGGTGAATTTAATGCTCGGTTTTGGCCAAAAATGGTGAAAAATAGTTAAATATCATGAAAAATTCTGGAAAATTGCAGATAAGCTTTTTATGTCATGTATAAGTCACACACAAAATTTGAGGTCCGTTGGAGAAGTCTAAGTAGGCTTTTCGGTTAAACAAGTTCTAGGGTTTTCTAGCTCGGTTTTAGTGAAAATGGCATGTAAAAGAAGATTTTGGTTCTGGAAAAATTACAGGGGACTATGTGGATGGCAGGGGACATCCAGGAGAAATTTGGGATTTTTCTAAGTTCGATTGGTATTTACGACATATTTAGTGTTTAAATGGTGATTAAAAATGGATAAATAAATTTTAAATATAAAATTTATTTCTGGAAATATTTTTATAAAATTCCCCACTGTCAAAAAGTGATTTGTACAAAATTTCAAGATCCGAGATTAAACGGATAATTATTTGTGCTAAAAAGATGATAAAAACAAACTTTTAAAGCCTAAAACGCATAAACCGGTAAAGTTCGTCTAAACGAACTGACTGGTGTATAAAAACCCTAAAAATGAACTATTTTCATATAATAGAATTAAACAAGTAAAAATGAATCATCCGAAAGTAATTCGGATGATTTGGGTATTTTTAACCGATTTAACAGTTTCCGGTACGCCAAAGACGGAAACGGGTCCCGCGGCCAATCGGGGCGTCTAAACCGAGCTCAAATTTCACAACTTAAACTAAATTATCATTCAACCACTATTTTTGGGTCGTGTGTGACCAAACTCATTTTTGAAACATAAAAACAGGTAACGGGGAAAACGAGCTATTAGAAAATTTGACTGTTGAACTCTAAACGACATCACAATCTGAGTCCGGAGAAGTGTTTCTGGGTTAACCTTGCCCCCAGAACGGGTACAGTGCTGGGTTAACAGTGTCCCCAGATGTACCGGTTAACTTGGTTAAAGTTATATTAATAATGAGTGTATAGTAACGATCGTAGGGATCATATTACAGATTGGACGTGTTAACTGATAATGATTGTTGTTACCTGCTTGCATGTGCTAAGGTGAGTTTCACGAGCCCCTTTTTCTGAACTGTTTTCGAATATTTTCTCGGGGCGGAAGCATGTTTTTACTGAAATGTTTAAGTACATACTGAACGCATGGATTTGCGTGGATTTATATATATTTTATTATACGGGAATCGTACGGAAATGTACTAAGATGGTAATTGTCTGAGTTGCTAACATTCTATGGCCCCGGAACACGAGTGATTAACTGAAAGCCGGTAGAGTGTGGATAGTACTATTGGTCTGACAAACCCAACTGGTCCGGCATGGATTTGCTGATGTTTTCCAGCCAGTTGCACATGTCTATTTTGGGTGTTATATATATTTTGCTATGTAATGTTAGACATAGCGGTTTGGGGCAGTTCCGTGGGCGGGGGATATGCCACGGGTCCGTGGGCGGGGGATATGCCACGGGGGTTGTGTGTGATAGTCAGAGGTTTCACTTGTGGGCTCAGCATAATTACATCGATAATATTATATTTTGATGATGATTTATCATGGTTTACCCGAATTGTGAAACTCACCAACTATTCGTAGTTGACCCGTTTTCTCATATGCTTTTCAGGTACAACTAAGATAAAGTGATTGCTTACGTGCTAAGTGCTTGATGTGTGTAAGATTTGTGTGCGGAATGTTAGGATACATTATAATAAATAGAATTATGTATCGTATTGTATGATGTGTGTATCACCTAGACGGTAATGAAATACGAGATAATGTAATTTTGAAGTATATTAATGTATTCAGTTTTCTTTATAAGCAATGTGGTTGATATCAGAGGTGTCTGTTGCATCCCGTTTACGTTTCCGCTGCGGTTACGGGGTGTTACAGTAGCTGAGCATGAGATGATTGAAAATAACATGATCAAGGAAGATAGACCAAGTTTTCCAGTTGCAAATACATTGATTCCTCCAATGAGTAATCTGTCTACAAGACCTCAATAGCATATCCCTATTGTTTATGAACCAAATGATTTCAATTCTGAGTCACCAAGAGTGTATCAGTTACACCAGCACCTACTGCTAGTCAATCTAGTCAAGCAAGGTTCAATGTTCAAATGTTGGAAGATAGAGATACATCCTCAATTGCAAGTGGATATGCTCCTTATGTGCCTACAAGTGCCAATCAAAGCAATGAATATCAAGCATTGTTTTCCATGTTCACTCAATCTTGCAATGCATTTGTGGCCAAGAATTTAATTCACACAAGTGTTGTTTAATAAGATCTTGAACAAATGGATGCAGATGATCTTGAGGACATGGATCTCAAATGGCAGGCATCAATGTTGGCACTAAGAAGAAAACAGATGTATAACAGGACATGAAGATGTACTTTCACAGGCCCAAATGACATAATTGGATTTGATAAATCCAAAGCAATTTATTGCATTGTCAACAGCCAGACCATTTTGCGCGGAAATGTAATCAGCCAAGGCAGTTCCAAAATCAAACAAATCAAAATCAGTTCTACCAAAACCAACAGAGAAACCAATTTCAAAACCAAAATTCATACCCTCAATAAAAACAGTTCCAAAACAACTATCCCCAAAACCAGCAGATTATTCGCCAACAACAACAGCAACCACCATGAAACCATAACACAAATCAAGCTCCTACAAATCAAAATAGAAACAATCAGACTCAACAGGGTGTAAACAATCAAGGGAATGTGGTTGTTGCACTAGAGCCACAAGATGGAAATTTTGACTGGAGCAACCATTGAGATGAGATTAAGAAGGTAAATGTTGCATACATGGCAAAGATCAATTAACATGTTTCGCTTCAAGTTCTCAGGTATCTTCTGAACATTCTACTTATGATTTACTACTTGTTATTGATGATTTGAGAAAGGAAGTGGGAATGTGGCAAAGTGAGAACAATAGGAAAGACACTATCATTAATGTATATGAGTTAAGTGAAAGGACTTATGAAGAACAAATCAAAAGTCTTGAAGAAGACTATTTGAAGAGTTACAGAACTCAGTCAAGAATTACTATTGAAATGGAAATATTGAAGAAAATGTATATTGATGAGAAATTAAGAAGCACACAAATTCAGGTTAACTTGATTTCCTAAAAAATCGGGTTGTCACTGGTGGTATTTATGGAAAAATAGAAAAGATTAAACCAGAAGAAAAAAATAAGGTTGTTCCTTCACCCTTCAATGATAACTATTTACTGAAAGTTGACAAAGGAAAAGGGAGACTTATCTAAGCCAATTCAAGTCAGCTTTCCATGATATGAAGAACTTTATTGAAAGTTTTGAGAAATTTGTGGTAAATGAAGGAGATTTGTGATGACTGAAATGGATACCAATGAGTGCAAATCAGTTGAGTCAACTGAAAATGATTTGACTGAGAAGACAAGTGAATAAAATGAGTTAGTCAAAAGGAGTCCAAGCAATCAAAGTAACAAATGTGCAAGTTGTTGTAGCTGCAAAGTTCAGAGAAAACCATGGAAAGATCTTCAAAGAAGAATAATCCATCAAATATGAGAAAAGAGCTACCAACAATTACTCCAAAATTGAGGAAACATTATGAGTTGATGATGAAGAATCATAGAGTGTTTGGCATTTGTGGAGGTTCTCAAGACCAACCAAGAAAAGAAAATTCAAGCATGAAAACGTATCTTCAGAATGGTAGAATATACAAATAAACCCAATAAAATAAGCTCAAGAATGAGACATCTACTGTGTCAAGAGGCATCCATACAAGCAAATCAGAAAATAAGCATCCAGAAAAGAATCCCAATAAGCATCCAAGAATGATTTGGGATTCTTTCTTTATGGACCGGGAGCATAGTTGATGACATAAACATTCATGCACCAATCCAATAAACATAGTGACTAACTGGCTACGAACACTATTTTTACATTTCATGTGAAAAGTCTTGCACCCTAATAACTAAAGCACGTACAAAGCGCATTTAAGAACTAGAACCAAACAGAACCTTTTTTAAAATGACATGTTTCGACCATAATCAAATCGTTACGTCTTAAGAATGACCCATTTTAACCTTAACCAAATCGATATCTTCTAATTTGACCTGTTATGACCCAAACCAAATCGATACAATTTTGAAAAGAACCGTTGAAACCCAGACATATTAGATACCTTTTCATATTGATTTGTTAACCAGAACTAAACTAATACACTTTTAAACTAAGAAGAAAAATGAAGGGTAACACATACAACGTTCTTATCTTTTTAAATTGTTTCTATCAATTACGAATTCATTATTACTGGTTATAAAGATCCAAAAAATATATATAAAGTTTTTCATTGACTTCAACACACTTGAAAGTTGAAACTCATGTGAACCTTTCACTTAATTTGTGAACCTCCATATTTTTTTCATTTTTCAGTAGGCACTAAAACCAAACACCAAACAAACTAAATACAAATTGAAAGGAAACTAAATTGAAAAATTCAAAAGCAAAACCAAAACCTAAATAAAACTAAATACCAATAAAACAAAAACCGAAATGAAACTAAAAACTAAAACCGATAAATCTGAAACCGAACCAAAAACAAAAATGGTAAAAACCAAAACGAAAAACTAAATAACGTTAAACCCACCTAAAAAACTATAAAAAAAATCTAATTGAAACGAAACAAATTTATAAATACTAAATCCGAACAAAAACCAAAAACAGAAATGAAACCAAAATAAAAAATAACTACCATGAAACTTTGAAAAGAAAAACCTAAACTCATTAAGAAACACATGTATTATTAATAGTATAATAGATTATAATATATTGAATTTAATTTAATATAATTTTAAATTATTATATTAGCAAAATAAATATGATAATGCATATTATTTATAAAAAGAGTTATTATTTTAATTGTAAATAGAGCTGTATTCTTTTCTTTTAATTTTTTTATTATATCCTTCTAACTAATAAATAATTTAAAACTTACAAATATTTTTTTATTATTAATTTAAATATTTTTAATCAATTTTATATGTAAGCAAATATAAGTTATGTATAAGTGAAAATAAAATAAACTAACAATTTGTGTATGCGAATGTGAGTTATGTATAGGTTAGTATTAATTATGTATTGGTGAAAATGAAATAGACTAGCACTATATGTAAGAAATTTGTAAGCCTACACAGAATTAACAACCTGTGTAGGAAATTTGTAATACCATCTCACAGTACACGTATAAATCTACACATAACAAAAGAATTTTTTTTTATTTTCCATATAAAACTAAATATAATACATGACAAAAATATTAATAACCTACATTTATAACATTTCCATATACATATTGTAATGCCACCAACACACTACATGAATTTGTGTAGGCAATACATGATGATATCAATATAGTTTATACATTGATTTGGTATTTGACGCATTTAACGAATTATAAATGAAAATATTATTGTGTTTAATTTATAGTACTTTTGATTAAAAAAATCTAACTATACTATTAAAAGATGAGTATTGTTCACATGACATTCAACTAGTCACTCCTCATAGGATTACCAGGTAGATGTCATGTCAGCTATTTCCTATTATATTTTGACCTATGATCTATTTTCTTATTATAACCATGACCCGTTTTCCATAGCAGTAAAGCTTTGTAAAAATTTGAAAAAATAAATTATCGTATGATACGGGTCTTGAACCCAAGACCTTATGTTTCAAACTAAAGATGTTTATCAACTCCACTTAATTGTGTTAGATTTGTTGACTTAACATATATAAATATGCATTCTCGTCAAGTATAAAACCAAATTTATAGTAAATTGTTGAGCTTTCCATAATTCACAATATACAAACTGTATAGGATTCAAACGATTTATATCTTTTTTTTTCTTATTCTTATTGACCAAATCCAAATAATTTTATCATGTTTAATCAGATTTAATTATGATCTGTTCTTATAAATATAGCATTTACAATTCATTAAATTATATAAAATACACATATGTATTATGTTCTTTTTATTTTTCACCCATACGTAATACGGGTAACAAACCTAATAAATTAATAAAAAATAAAATCAAAACAAATTAATTAATTAATTTCTAACTTTGAGTTAATTGGTAATAAATGTCAATTAAATGTTATTAATAACTCCATTTTGACTTTAAGAAACTCACATAGAACTGCACTTTACGTTAAAATCCGGGTCAATAATATTCTTGTTAATTAAAAATTTTCTATTTTAATTTTAGACCATTGATTACAATTAATCAATGACTAAGATCTACTTCTCGTACTAATATCATTTCTCGTCTGAATCATCCTCACTCGTACTTAACTTCTCTTTTATATTAATTATTATTATGTTTTAATGTATTGAGCCTATAAATAGATGCTTTGTACTACATATTGAGATATGAATGAAAAAATAAATCTCTTTTTCCTCAATTCTCTCTGTCACTTATCACCTATGTATATAGAACTTGCTAATAGTTGTTTCAAAATAGATTTAACAATTATCGATTGAAAAAATAAATGTAATGTGTTAAAATATATTTTATTAAAATACACATAACTTAATAAAGTTTATTTGGTCAACAATCTAATCTAATCTAATATAATCTAATCTAACTTAGCAGTACGTGTGTTCGTGTCCGTACCTTTACCCGATTTTACTCGACCAAAAATTAATAAAAACACGTACCAATACTCGTACCAAATTTTTCGGTATGGTACGAGTATTTTGGCACAAAACCCGTTTTTGTACCAATTTGCTTTTTTTATTTCCAAATCTTCGAAGATATTGAAACATGTACTGGTATGAGTAACAAAAATCCTGTATTAGTCCGAGTATTGGTACTTTCATAGGTACGTGACGGATACCAAATTAGTAGAGGTACCAAATTGGCCTTCGATTTAATGATAAGACAGTATTGAAGAACCCTAATTCGGTCCCCTACGTTAAGTGATTTATTTGTTGGTTCGAGTTTTATATGTTATATTATTTAATTTTGAAGAAACGTTTGGTACTTATTTAACAATAACATTGTTGGAGAATTTATTTTATATCTTAAATATGAAGAATCCCAATTAAACATTTATATACTTCAAACATGTACAAAATACCAAATGTACCCGTATCGTACCCGCACATGTACCCGATTGTACATGTACCAAAATTCTACACAAATGAGTACCAATACCCGTACCGAATAAACTAAATCGGTAAGGGTACATGTACATGTATGGGTACGCGTACGGGTATTTGGGACAGACTCATCCCTAATCTTACTATACCATTAAAAGAATACTTATTGTCCACATGTCATTCAACTAGGCCCTCCACATAGGATGTCATGTGTACAAGTTTCCAATTTAACAAATTCCACTTCATTATCTATTTGGTTTAATCAAAATTGTTTCATATTTACAGTTTTGAACCGAAATGATAAAATGACAAATATGTCGTTGGTGGGAATGAAACCCATTACATTGCTTTTAAAATGTTTGTAGCCTACCAACTCGGCAATGATGAATTGATACTAGTTTTCTCTTTCCATAATATGTATAGATTCACAACTTTCTATTTTGTTATATTTTAAAATACAAATACACATTATTTTTTATTAATCTATGTATTTTTAGAAATATGCAATTATACATTCATTAATGTACATTATATAATTTATATATGTATATTTTGAGTTTTCTATAGTTTTCACCCGTGTGTTACACACAACACCGACCTAGTGCACATTAAAGACTCGTCACTATAAGATATAAAAACATAAATTGGATTTTAATAATACCGTCTTTTTGTAGTTTTCCGATAATAATCATATATTATAAAATAGTTGTCATTGGTCCCGTCTTTCACACTAATTGTTTACATCAGACTTCACTAAAAAAAAAAAAAAAAAAACTAATTACCTATTTTCCATAAAAACTTTTGAATCCCTAAATTCAGGTTGTTATAAGTATTTATTTGTGATAATCCTACACATTATCAGAAAAATAATACAGTAGTGAATTATGAAATACCGAGAATAACGTAGTGGTTTTGGTTTGAAAATCTGGTAATTAGATTCAAGAGGTCAACATAGGGGTGCACAAGACTCATAAAAGAATCAATCACACCATCCATTTCTTCGTTTTCATCTTTTAGGTGTCGATGGCGTCAGATCCGAAAACTTTTGTGTTCAGCGATGTCTCCATACACAACAAGACCAAGGACTGCTGGCTTATAATCGATGGAAAGGTTTGTTAGTTAGTTAGCTTGTTGATCTTGCGTTGGACGGTGTGATTTTGAGTCTTTAATCGACTCATCGGATTCCTGTGGTTGACTGGTGTTTGGTGTGATTATTCATGTGCTCTAGTAACTTAACTTTATCTGATTTACGACTATGATATCCCTTAACAAGTTAGGCTTCAGATCTGCAGCTTCCGCTTACTAGTCGGCCAATAAGGGTTGTACGGTTTCATCTCTAACTATGCGGTTAATGCACAAGGGGTGGTTTGGCTGGGATCATAAATCAAGGGACTAAAGAGATCATTTTGTTTCAGATTTGTTTGCTAAGTTTTAAGTTCAATTTTTATACTGTATATGTATGTCTAATGTCTTCGTTTATATTTGAATTAGCTTCAAGTCAAGTTACTCTTTGTTTACTTTCTTGCAGGTTAAGTTTGGTAGGCTATTTAAACCCCTTGTAATTCAGTTTTTTATTTTGTCAAATTAATAATAAACTAAAAGAGTCGATCCAGTTTGATCAAAACTCGAACCTGTTTCCAGTTTTTGTGTGCTCCCGGTTTAACAAATGTGATAGGATTTTAATAAAGAGAACATAGTGGGGCAAGAAGTTTTGATTCAAATCATTGATATGATCAAGTGTTAATAACCCTAACGTGCACCAGGTGTATGATGTGACCCCATTTATGGAGGATCATCCCGGAGGTGACGAAGTTCTGCTAGCAGCAACTGGTAAGTTTAACTTTGAGATAACTTGTTCATCTTTCATGCCTATGAAAGTGACTTTCATAATAGTAATAATATCAGCCACTGATGATTGCTGTTTGTTGCAGGTAAAGATGCAACCGATGATTTTGAGGATGTGGGCCACAGTGACGAGGCAAGAGACATGATGCACAAATACTACATTGGTGAGGTGGACAAGTCAACTGTTCCTAAGAAGCGTGCGTATGTGGCGCCTGCCGACAGGGTCTACAATCAGGACAAGACTCAAGATTTCATTGTGAAGATATTGCAGTTTGTTGTGCCTCTTGTGATCTTGGGGTTGGCTTTTGTTGTCAGATCTTACACAAAAGAGAAGTCCGCCTAAGACTTAGATGGTTTGCGGTTTAAGTGAGTTGTGGAGAATGTTTGTGTTAGCTCATGGACTCTTATTGAACATGGTGAGTCTATTATAACATATTACTCAATCCTGGTTCTTGGTTATTTGGTAGATGAATAATGTGTCATGAAGACGAGTTTCTCTTATAATTATTAATTAATAATTAATGTATTGCATTGAGGACCATTTATACAATTGAACTTTGCACTTCATGCTCACCAAGTACCTGCATTACATGTGTTGAATAAAATGAAATAAACGACCAAGTACCTGCATTACATGTGTTGAATAAAATGAAATAAACGAGGGGTCAAACGAGAAAAAACATTTATTGAGCTCATAGTGGATAGTTAGACCATCTCTAATGGTTGGTTTATGTTGGTTCAAACCAACCCAAAAACCACTTAAACCATTGGAGTGGATTGGTTGGTTCAAACCAAAAACCAACCATTGTGGGCCTCAAACATCACATCTTTCACCTCACACATATATATATCTATATTTATATTTATGAAATATATTAAAATGTTATACATATATATATATATATTTTTTATATTTATTTCAAAAAGACATATTTTTTTGTTTGTGTATTTTTTAAAAACGATTTTATTATTTATTTTACAACATTTAATTCGAATATAAAAACATGACAAGAAGTCCAAGAAAAAAAAAACGTTACAAGAAGTGATGATGTGAAAATGTAAAAATGATATTGTGAGATTATAATTATAAAAATTAAATATTTTATAGTATTGAGAAATCTTATTTAAAAAAATATAAAAGTAAGTGATGATGTGGAAATGTAAAGATGGTTTGACTGTTGGAGTAAAAAATATTGTTTTATAGAAAACTGATGTGACTGGTTTGAAAACTGTTGGAGATGTTCTTAGGTATAGATTCGATAAACGGCTTTGACTTTAGCTTTTTGCACAATGGAATTTGAGGGCATTGAATATACCCTTTTGAAGCTTTCGCTTTTGGAGGGACGTTATGGGTGATGTTGAATATGTTAACTTAGGATAATCTAGTTCATAATAAATTAATATAGTGTGACTTGTAGATGACTATAATAAACTAGTCCAGATGAATATTATATAAAACTCGTTAAGCAACTAGAAGACGGTGGAAAATTGAATGGTTGAGGGTTCCAAAATCAAGTTTCATGTTTACACGAATCTTCTTCTATCCAGGGTGGGGGTTGTATTATCAAAAGTAGATATAAGATGTTGAAACTGCAACCACACAACAGTTTATATAATTTTTCACAATTATGTTTCAAACATACCACTTTAATTATCGATTCACATATCGTTTTTTACACATGGACGTCAATTTACACATTGTGTTTTCACCAATATACCAATTTAAACAAGATGTTTTACATTTAAGATATACTAGAAAAATATATAAAACATACATGTCACACTCCGATTTAGGACCTAGGCGTTTGAACTATAGTTGGTACATGTTTTGTAAATACATCAGAGCTGTGGTTATTTAGCGAAAGTTTTACTTTATATTAAAATATTAACATATATTTTGAAACATTAATTTATTTGTAAACCTTTATTTATAATAATAAAATATTTAATTTATTTGAAAAGCTTCTTGGATAATAAATATCCAAGTGAATAATTTATAAACCTTGCTTAAATATTGTTTGCAATATTTTAATAACTAACAACTTAGTCATCTCTACCTTGCGAGCATCTAACTTCATAAATGGTTATAATTCTTTGCTACATGTGCTAACTTTATTTCCTGAAATGTTGGAAAAAATACGTCAGTGATATGCTGGTGAATCGTTGGCTCTAAAAACATTTTATAAATTTTTCTTTGACTAACAAGATAGTTTTCTTGAACAATCTCAGCAGAAATGTCTCTTTTTCTGGGATTTGGGCCACTGCAATACACACACAATTACGGTTCTCCGGAAACTGATGCCCATTGCAGAACTTTTATTATGATCTCTAGTTTGTGGCCATGTAGCCTTGATTGATAGACTAGATTAATTATGTTTGGATCCAGAAACATGTGTACTCGGTCGGAGTTGTTTTTATTCTCTATCTTGTAAAAATTAGAGATCACGTAATCTCTCTAAAAATATTTGACTGATTTGTTTAAGATAAACAACTCATTTATCTTGACTGATTGAAAATGTTTAACGTATTCACCTGTGATTGTCTGTTCTGAACGATGTGGTGATTTCGTTTGAAAACCTTTATGAATGAATGATTGATTAACCTATAATAAAATAGGATTATATAAATACCCGAAGTTTCTCTTAATCCGGCTACAGACCTTTAGTCTGGTTTTGATAGCTTTAAAATTTGATTGATCATTTGTTTGAATAAAATATTTTGGACATGAATTTCTTCTCTTTATTTGCTAATCACGTGCTATGTTTCTTCTTTAAGAAAAAATGTCTATGATATGTTTTTTCTTCAAGAAGAAACGTTATTTGTCTATAACCTTGATATATAAAATCTTATGATTTTTATTTTGACTATCCTCTTCTATATTATATTTCTTAATTTAGAGAAACATTATTTTATCTTAACCTTTGCATTTATAAATTTTTATCAAGGTCTAGGCTATACCCCAAACTAGGGTCTAAGTCTTGAAATAAAATAATATAATAACTTAGGCAGAAGCCCTACCTTATGCGGGTATACAGAGTTTATATGCCTAATCTTGCACGAGCAGCACTTCTACTCTATGTCGCGTACTAGGGCTTTAATTAGCGGAACTTCGGAGTTTGGCACGCTTTATGAGGCTCAACACGCTTTACAAGATTCAGCACACAAAACGAGGTGCCCCGGTCGTCGAGTATTTGGCACGCATTATGAGGTTCGTCACATAAAACAAGGTAGAGATAGAGAGAGAGAGAGAGTTATTCTAGAGAGACAAAGTTTTGGTGTGATGGGAATGTTTTGTGAACCCCTTCATTTTATAGCTGATTTCGGGTTCCATCGCGATACGCGATGGACCCTTTCTTATGGTCATCATGCATCGCGATGACTCATGTAGATCAGAGAGTACCATATGTCGCCACGTGGCCTGCCACGTCTGCCACGTGGTGGACACGTGTCATGATTTGTCAGACCACGTCATTGTGTATCACGATGGCTTAAAGTCTTGGACCATAGCGTATCGCGACACCGCCCTTTCTAAGATTTGGTGAGATGCCCATTGCGTATCATGATGGCTCCTTGGCTATGCCCATCGCGTATCGCGATGGGTTACGATATCAGAATTTTCATTTTAATCATTTTACTGTATTAACTTGTCATGTTTTGTCCTAGCTTTAACTTTCCAATAACAATAAGACGGCTCGCGACAGCGATGCGAGCGTGCGAAGTGCGCCATCAAAGTGCCACATTGCGCCCTTCGCCGTTGCCGTCGCCCGAGCCCGTGCGCGTCAGGTGCTCTGTACCCTACGTTAGGACCACTTGGTGCATTCTAAGCATAAAAAAATATTACTATGGAAACTCCATCTCTTATAAAGAGCTTCCATTTATTTCCGACTTTCCATATGGGATGAGTTTTATCTTCCTTATTTATACTCATGTGGAATGCTTCCACTTTCTTCCATCTTTATATGTGGGATGGATTCTTTGTCCCATTTGCTTTACATGGGATAGATTTCTTTTATGGAATATTTTTACTTCTTTATTTTCTTTTTATTTTCCTTATTTAAATTTTTCTCATTACTTATCTTGGGAATATTTTTGACCCTTCAACTTTATTAAGTTGCAAAAATTTTGATTAAAATTTTGGGATGTTACATCCTCCCTACCTTGGAATGAATCTCGTCCTCGAGATTCGTTGTGAGTGATTTCTTGCCTATCGATTTGCTATCAGATTCTTTTAATCTGTTGCTTGGGTTATCTTGAACTGTTTGAAAGGTTGCAATTTTTGATTTGTGGTTAACTCACATCTTTGGATGATGTATTCAGTTAATAGTCCAGAATTTCATAAGTAATTGTAAATTGCTAAGCACAGTGGCCAGTTGTGTTTAACTATTTACCTTACCTTTTGTATTCTAAACATTTACTGATGTTAACTAGATTGCATCTTGGATACAGTCTATGGAATCCTTTTGATTTATTCATCTTGATAAGATTCAAGATATTCATACTCGAGTAATGATATCCTTTACTTCATGATCTTGACAGATTCCTTCTATTTATTTCTATTAATTATACTCTTGAACGTTCAAAGTTCGGATAACTTATTCTCTTTGAGTAGACACGTTCTTATGTCCTAGTTTAGTTTATTCATTTCATCTTTCTATAGATGAAGATTATTGAATAACATAGTTTCTTGTATTTCGAAATTTAACTATCTATTTTCCTTTGTATATAAGTATTCTTGTGTAAAGACACGATCTGTATGCTAATATTTTTCTTTATATACATTAGGGATTTAAATACCCTTATATGATTACAAAATTTCTCGTTTAAAACGAGATTGCAAACAGTTTACAAGAGTTAACTAAACTATTAGTTATTTCTAATGCTTTTGGATCTTGAACATTCATTTGACATACTCTATTTTCTTATATTCTTGATTGTCAGATGCTCCTTGTGCGTTTAACATATTTATTATAGCTTTTCTTTTCTTAGCACCGCTTTCACTTGTGTTGCTTGTCTTTTGCGGACATTCTGAGCTGAAGTGTCTGTTTTCTCCTTAACTGAAACATACAACTGTTTTCCTTTTGCAATTTTCTTCCGAATGAGCGAGCTTCTTGCAAAAGGTGCATGTTACTAATGGAATATTCTTGGTTGGTCGTAAACACTTTCCATAACGTTTTCTGCCACAGTTCTGACAGATTGGTCTTGTGAATATAAACGACCATTCCTCCTTTTCTTTGTTTTTCTTCGTTTTCTTTTCCTCGGGTTCTTCTTTCTTTTCTTTGCCATTCTTATCTTCTTCTTGATTTCTGATAAGACCATTCATAAGATAACTGGCTAATTCCATGGCTGAATAAGCGGTTTGAGGCAAATGAGATCTCACCATGTCTCTAATTTCCCGAGGTAAACCTAAAAATATAGCGAGTTACTTTGTTGAATTCGGGTGTTACCAAGTGTGGTACCAATCTACAATACTCATGAAACTTAGTATTGTAATCCTTGAGATTAGTGCCTTCCACCTTGTGGTTCAAAAACTTAGTTTGAATAAGATCGGTTTACTGCAATGGGCAGTACTTTTGTAGCACAAGTTCTTTGTATGCTTCACACTTTAATTGGTACATAGTTTCTCTACCCTTTGACATGAGCAGGGTATTCCACCATTCCAAAGCTTCACCTTCAAAGTGTTGAGAAGAGTATTGAATCTTTTGAATCTCAATACATTGACTGATGATGACGATTGACTCGATCTCCTCAAGCCATCGTAAAGTTGATATGGCACCTTTATCGTTATAGAATTATTTTGGTCCATAGGCTTTGAAGTTCTTGAAACTACATCCTTGGATTACTAATTATTTCTTGAATTTATGATTGAATTTGTTCTCAACATTGGAGCTATGAACACTTTCTTCTTGATGAGAAGGATTTCGATATGGGCGGGTTCTAACAGTATTGTTTAAATGTTAAATTTTACTTTTGTGAGACCATTCTTCCATTGCATCGATGAGAGACGTCATTGCATTATGAATCATTTCTTGAATTTTGACCAGATACTACTCAGGAATCTCCTGTGCAGGTTTTGTCATATCCTTGTTGCTTCTTTGAACTGAAGCTTCATTATTATTTCCTTGATTGTTTGGGTTAGACATTCTGTAAACATAATAGATTTTAGTATGAACGAAATTCTTATTTATATACTAATGATTTAATGTTTGCAACAGATGTGCGACACTGAACAATGGATACAAGTACAAAAGATTGAATTTTTTTTTTTGATAAAATGTTTAATTAAGTATGTCGCATTTTGAGGGGATTTCGAGGTTGTTCGTCTCGTAATGACACAATCTAGTTGTTTATTCTTTGTTTGGGAATTTGATGTTTGAGATAATCATATGAAATGATAATTCCCCTGTATCATTTTCCACGTATTTTCATGATGGTTGATGAGGTTCTTGTGAGACATCAATGCTTTCTTGTTGTATATCTACTACCTCTTATGTTCATGCAGACCATGAGAATTTCACTAATTCTCTTTCTTAGGTTCAGTTCTTTTAATCTTTGTTAATTATATTACAGATCGTGGACTTTGGTGATAGTTACCTTTTTGGATTTCGTCCACCTTGACCTTTCCTTTATCTCCTAGCTAATACTCTATCACTTCCAGATGAACTGAAAGAATTATCTTGAGAGTGTGTGCAATCTTTTTTTGACATAATTCTTTAAAAATCACATTACTGGTTTCGAGGAAATTTAAATATATCTCTTATTTATGTTGTTACAAGATTACACGACATTTTATTACAATTGCATTTTCTACAACTACTAAGATTCTTATTTCTTCCATCGAACAATCAATTTCTTGATCTTGTTGTCCTTCTTGGTGCTTTCTCCATTCTCCTTTTCTTTTCGCCTTTCCTCAGCATCCATTTCGTCCTTGAACAATGCTTCAGCTAGTTTGGCGACATTGATTTCATAATGAGTTGAATCATCCTCTGTCACACACCGAAAACCTCATAATGATAATTTCAGCGGAAGTCTTTACAACTAAACAAGTTTTCGGGAGGGACAGTTTTTTTTAACCGATAGTCAATCATAATAACACGATGTTTAATATATAATATTAAACACATTATTTAAATATCAGATTTTACATAGTTTTTATTATAAAAACTACATTACGGTCCCACACATTTCTCTTATTCAAACACCTACGCCTTGCTCCACGCCTTCTTGCGAAATCTTCATTTATCTGTAAAACATTTTTAAATAAAATTTGAGTCAACACAAATGTTGGTGAGTTATTCTCGAGAAAAACTTATCATATAAATATAGACAATTTATATATAAACAACACATAAATATAATAGTGTACGACTATTATACCCCCAACAATACCGATCTGTACACGGTACAACACAATAACGAAACCCGCATTTTACCTTTAAGCACAAAAAACGTTAGTTGTAAACTAGCTAAGAGTACAACGCGTGTATGACTACCAATTTGATAACTCGAAACGTACCATACTCAAAATATTCCCACTTTTAACTCAACGTGAATGGAAGTGGGGGGGGGGGGTCATCCTGATAGATCTACCAACATTTATGTGCCCTTAATTCGGTTAACAGTTATTTAACCAAATTGATTCATCCCACAATAACGACAATTTGTAAAGTATAATGCGCTTTCAAAACATATATATAAATACGAATTTAGATATACAATATGATTTTCGGAGGAAGAACTCACATTCGATTTTGGTAAGTGTCCAATTGCTCGTGTCCTATATTAGTACACGTTCGTTAATTTTATGTTCGGGTTTGACCAAAAATTGGTTTACTATTTATATATATACTTATATATATATATATATAATGTTAATCTAAAAGTTCACACAATCACACAACACATAAAAATTACTAACTTATAATTATATAAACACTTAGAATATAAACAAGTAATAATCAGCCAATAATTGTTTTATTTAATGATTTAAATTAATTATAATAATTTATAAAATTATTCCTTTTAGTTGCTGGAGTATTTTGGAAATTTTAAGTTTTTAATTTATTTATTATTTTGACTTTATCTTAGTCGGTTTTGGACTTAAAAACGAACCGGTTGTCATTTTGTGAAAATTTTAGTTTTAAATTTTCACAAACACTTTTTATATACTTTTTAATTGTATTTTATTAGTTTTCCAATAAAAATGATATGGTTTTCATTTTTGTTATCGATTTCTTAAAAACACTCATTTTTAACGTTTTTGTGTTGGTTTTCGTGACACGAACCGGGTTGGTTTAGGTTTTGCTATATTTGACTTTTCTTATACTTTAACTTATGTTAAATATAAGAATATTATGACTTTAGGATCTGTTCTCACTATAACAAAAAAGGCTTTTTAGGACCTTTTGTTTGGGACGCTTTTAAAATAGGGTCCTCAAATTTATTTAATAGGACAAATGAAAATACGGGGTCTTTTTACAATATACCGCTATAGAGCTGATGTCCTAAAATGTTATTTAATAGGATGGATGATTCTTTGGGTCGTATTATCATATAACTTAATAAGACACTTATTGTGTAAATCCTAATAAAGTAATCTATAAGACATGTAGATGTTGGTGTCCCATTATGTGGTAATGTAATAGAACACTTTATCTCTGGAGGTCTTATTATAACATAAGTTAATTGGACACTTTGTAGCTAAGTCTTAAATGTTCGGTGTTATAGGACCCTTTATAGTCGAAGTCATATAAGAACATAACTTAATAGGACATTTTACACTATGGTCATATAACTTTAACCTTTATAAGACGCATAATCATTGTGGTGTTATTATAATACCCCGTAATAGGACATTTTATATTTTAGTCATAAAACATCTGGTTGATAGGACGGTTATTCGCTAGAGTTTTATTATAACATAACTTAATAGGACACTTGACACTTGAGTCTTATAACTTTAACATTTATAGGACGCTTAATCATTATGATATTATTATAATACATCGTAATAGGAAACTTGATATTGTAGTCATAAAACATATGTTTTATAAGACGCTTATTCGCTAGAGTTTTATTATAACTTAACTTAATATAACACTAGACACTTGGGTCTTATAATTTTAACATTTACATGACGTTTAACCATTTTGGTGTTATTGTAATACACTGTAATAGGAAACTTTATATATGAGTTACAAACCATCAGTTTTATAGTACGCTTATTCGATAGAATTTCATTGTAGCATAACTTATTGTGACACTTAACACTTGAGTTTCCTAACTTTAAACTTTATAAGACACTTAATCATTATGGTATTATTATAATATACTGTAATAGGATACTATATATTTGATTTATTACACATCACTTTTATATCACTACAAATTAAATGCCATTTAGTGGCAACAATTAACTTACACTACAAAAAAGTGATCATTGGGGACTATAGTATTAGAGACTGATTGTTAAGTCAAGATTTAATCCAAAACTGATCAGATTGAAGATTGGAATCTTCTCAACCTCCTCAGAAATGACTAAGTATGGAACCGGGCGCACCTTAGACTTCCGAACAAGCTTTTACTTAGCCCGGCATGATATCTTGCCTTCCGGGAAAGGTTATCTTCTAGAAGTCTTCTTTAGTGGACATCCGGGCAGAGTTCACTCTTGTGTGTATAGCCGGGCAAGGTTCACTATATCAAGCATGTTTGTTCTTCATAGCCGAGTAAGGTTTACTTCAGAGTAAACTCTTGGCTAACCAAGCTCATGAAGCCAAGTGATTGGAAGACCGGGCAAGGTATTCATTAATAATGCAGTGGTCCAAGTATGCTTTAATGTATAATGAATTATCTTAAGTATCATCGGGCAAGGTTCAACTCAAGTAGGGTACAGTGCTACCAAGCACACTTTGCTAATAAGCTATTTCCAAGCAAAGAGTTGAAAGGATCATTGAAGAACAAGGTTGCTAGTAAGGTTATATCGGGCAAAGTCTGATACAATCAGGAAGATTGAAGTCTACCCGGTGAGTATTTTCCAAGTAAAGCATACCCAGAAAACTGTTCCCGGGCACACTTCAAGGTTACCAAGTCTAAACAAGGCAGGCAGAGCACAAAGTCTACTCGGAGAAGTTTACTTCTACAAAGCCTACCCGAAAGACTTGTTTTACACTTAGGATTATTTTGAATATGTAATTTGGATATGTATGATATATTTAGGGTTTCTAGAGGGAATGACAGCTATCCTTGGGTGTCAGGCCTATAAACGGAATATTTAGGGCACACCTAAGGAGAGCGGCTGAATACGATAATAGAAAGAGTATTTGTCAAGTGACGGCCGTTCTTAGGATTGTACGGACAAAACTTTCCCATCAAGAAACCCTAGATTGCTTATCATTTGTATGATTAACTTTATATAAATGGAAATCTTTTGAGTGAATCTTGTGTGTTAGTTAACTTTGTTTGATTCCTCAGCAACAAAATCGTTTGTTATTGATTCCGCCTTTATCAAACGGTTTTCTTTCTAAATATTGCAACCCGTCATTAACTCTCTTGTCAACAAGAAATCGTGTGAGTTATGACTTAATTTGTAATCGATCTACCTACAATTGGGGACCTGACAAGTGGAATCAGACGCACGGTCACTGCTATTTTAGTTAGATAGTGTTGTTGATTGAAGATTTGAGGAACAATGATGTAAGCAAAGCACTATTACATTGAAAAGTGACGTCAGCTGCTCTGTTCTTCAATTTCAGTCCGGATCTGCATATTATCGGTGTTTTCTTTCACTTATTTTAGTTAAAGTTTACATCTTTATTACGTAATATTGCTCTATTCTAACCAGATTCATCAGAATCATCAGATACGGTTCTGAGATCAGATTATCTTCAAAAACTCGTTTTTACTGATTAACTTTTTTTTACCTAAAAAACTGTCTGGTTACGAAGAACAAGAAATGTCTACTAATAAGATTCCTAGACTCTCTGGACAGGAAAATTTCACAAAATGGAAGATCTTATTTGAGGCAGCAGTCTGCTATAATGATGCGGATATGTGGAATTCAATCAAGAATGGACCACGGGACAACAATGAAGGTGCAAATGCAAATGCAACTGTTGCTGTGCGTGGAAGATTGAGAAAGATAGATGACAGGGCCTTAGCTATGATTAAGCTATGACTGTCTTGGGATATTTTAACCAAGGTGGCACATCATACAACTGCCAAGGCAATGTATGATGCCATCCTTGAGATGTATGAAGGGAATAATGAGTTGAAGAACATAAAGAAACAAAGATTGAAGCAACAGTTGGAGAGGTTCAAATACAAGGATGGAGAGAGATTGAAGTCAATCCTTGAAAGATTCTTAGCTATTGTGAACGATCTAATAACAATTGATTATGTCATGAATGATTTTGACCTGAATACCAAGCTGCTCAACTCAATGCCTAAGGAATGGTACACTGCCTGCAAATTCATCCTTCAAAAGCCCAATTTCAATGATTTGAAGTTGGATGATGTGGTATGCTTCCTTCAGGCTGCAGAAATAGAAATGATTGAAAATGAAATGATCAAAGAAGAGAAGCCATGTTTTCAAGTAACCAATGCTCTCATTGCACCTATGGGGAACTTGTCAACCAAAAACCAACAACAGATTCCCATCATTGAAGAACCAAATGAGCATGGTGTTGATACACCTAAGGCTTTTGTTGGTGGTAGTTCAAGCAACTCATAAAACCAAACAAGGTTCAATGTCCAACTCCTGGAAGACAATGATTCAGCCTCAATGGCTAGTGGACATACACCTTTGTTGGTGGCAATGGAAGTCATGGATCTGATTATCATGGATTTCTATCTATGCTCACTGAGTCTTTTAATGCTTTTGTGGCAAAGAACATGGTTCATACAAGCATTGTTTAAGATGATTTGGAGCAAATTGATGCAGATGATTTGGAAGACATGGATTTGAAATGGCAAGCTGCCATGTTAGCTTTGAGAAGTAAAAGGTTGTATAACAGAACTGGTAGGTCTCTAGTTTCTGGTCCTAATGTCAGGATTGGTTTTGACAAGTCAAAAGCAATTTGCTACAATTGTCAACAGCCTGAACATTTTGCAAGAGAATGCAATCAACCAAGAAACTTTCAGATAAATCAGTTCCAGAATCAACAGCCAAGAGGTCAGCAGCAATACCAACAAAATCAGCCAAGATTCAATAACAACAACTTCAACAACTACAATCCCAACATCAACAACTTCCAGCCTCAAATGAACAATCAACATCAAAGTATGCAACAGAATCAAGGTTTTCAAAGGAACAACAATCAAAACCTTCAAACTGTTCAAAACAACTCTGTCCCAGCCAACCAAAATCAACCCAGAAATCAAGGAAATGTGGCTATGACTACACAACATGAACGTAATTTTGATTGGAGCAATCATGAAGAAGACATTGCTGATGATATAAAGAGGGCAAATGTGGCATTCATGGCCTTTATTGAAAAAGAAGTTGAATCATCATCTCAGGTACATTCTGCTCCTACTGTTGACTTAAAATGAAATTATCAATGATTTGAAAACGAAAGTAGGCAAGCTGGAAAGTGAGTGTTTTAGGAAATACTTTGTCAAAAGCAAGGTTGAACCTATGATTATGGTGAAAATTGTCTTTGTCAATTGATTTTGATAGTTTGAAGACTCAAAAGACACTTGGAGTCAAAGCACCTAAACCAAGTGAAAGATTCAAGAAAGCAAGTGAACATGAAAAATATAAAGGAAAGGTATGGTGCAAAAAGTGTGATGAGTATGGTCATCACACTGACTCATGTAATGAGAGATTCGAATTCAAACCCTTTCATGTCCCAGATAAAACAAAGTAACGACAAGACTTTGTTTTGTACAAGCAGAAGTATGATGCATACCTGGGAAAAGGAAAGGTGTGTGAAAATGAGACCATAGATGAAGATGATCTGAAATCAAATGAGAAGATAAGGAATGAAATGAAAACTGATGTCAAAACAAAGAAATCTATGACAAAATCAGTAAGGAGAAGCAAGTCTCCTAAGAAGTATAAGAAGGCTGTAAAAAGGGGTGTTCAGCCATTAAGAATTATTCCAAGCAAGGATACACAATCAGTAAAGTCTGATAGCTCTCAAGGCTCACCTAGCAGTAGAAAGACAAAAAACAAAGGTGTCTTCTCAAGAAAGAAATCAACAAAGCTGACAGGTGACGAGAAGTTCTTGTTAAAACATGGATATGAACTAGAAGGATTTCTTTGGAAACCTAAGGTTAAGACAGAAGTGGGAAGAACTACTGATGTATGAGATTACTCAGAAAAGAAGGATTATGTAGTTCAAGAGGATGACAATGCATCAGAAGAATCACAAGTCACAACCTCATTTGTAAAAACTCCAAGAGGGTGTGGATATGAAACTGATAACTCAAACAATATTGAGTTGACTCATGAAGATCCTGAACCAACAACACTCACTTCTAGTGCAGCCACTAAAATTGAAACTGATGAGTTGCAAGTTGAAATGACTTGCACTTCATCACCTAACTAATCAAACCTTTTCTTTTGTGCAGGAACAGTCCACTCCACTGAATGACATATGCTACATGTATAGTGGATGTTCTAGGCACATGACTTGTGACAGAAGGTCACTTGTTAACTATGAAGAAAAGTTTGAAGGTCCTGTGGCATTTGGAAGTGATGAGAATGGATGAAAGATTGTTGGGAAAGGAATTTTGACAAATGGAAAGGTTTCATTTGACAATTTGTTTCATGTTAAAGGACTGCAGTACAATCTGCTCAGCATATCACAAATGTGTGATAAAGGTTACAAAGTTGGTTTTGATGATTCTCACTGTTTCATCTTAAAACCTGAATTTGTAATCCCACCTGAAATGATTATGATGATGGCACCTAGAAATGGCAACCTATATGAGCTCAACATGAAGGAAGCTGTTTCAAGAGGTGGTACATGCTTTGTTTCCAAATCCACTGAAAATGAGTCAAGATTGTGGCACAGGAATCTATGTCATGTGAATATGAAGAATATGAACAGACTTGTTAAGGGTGAGCATGTCATTGGGTTACCTACAAGAGATTTCAAGTTAGAAGATCATTGTAGTTCATGTCAGAAAGGCAAGCAACATAAATCTTCTCATAAAACAAAACTCATCAATTCAATTGATCAGGTACTTGAGTTACTTCACATGGATCTCTTTGGTCCTGTAAGTGTGCCAAGTATAGGGAAGAAAAGATATTGTCTTGTGATCATTGATGATTATTCAAGATATACTTGGGTTTATTTCCTGAGTACAATGGATGAGACTACAGAGTTGATTAAGGGTTGTGTGACAATGATTGAGAACAAACTGAATAAGAAAGTTAAAACAATGAGAAGTGACAATGGTACAGAGTTCAAAAATGGAGTTATGGAAAAATTTTGCACAGAAAAGGGAATATTCCAGCAATTCTCAGCTCCTATAACTCCTGAACAAAATGGTGTTGCAGAAAGAAGAAACAGAACACTTATTGAAGCTGCAAGAACCATGTTAGCAGATGCAAATCTACCAGTTACATTTTGGGCTGAAGCCATCAATACTGCCTGCTATGTTCAGAAAATGGTACTTGTTAACAAAAGGCATAACAAGACACCATATGAAATTGTCAACAATAGAAAGCCTTATATCATGTTTTTCAAGCCCTTTGGATGCAAATGTTTTCTTTTGAACACCAGGGATTACTTGAACAAGTTTCAAACTAAATCCTTGGATTGCTTCTTTGTTGGATATTCAACACACTCAAAAGCCTACAGAGTATATGTGAAAGACCATTTGAGTGTTATTGAATCATCTGACATCATCTTTAATGAGAATCAGTTCAACACAGTTGATGGTGCAGCATGGCTGTTTTATCATGAAAAATTGATAAGGTCTTTCAAGATTTATCCTGAAGACTTTGATTACTCATTCTACAAGCCCAGTGTATTTGAAGAGAAAAAGAAGAAAACATTGGACTTAGAAGATTAATGGAAGAAAGTTGCTAGCAAAGAAAAGGAGTATACATTTGTTAAGGGTATCTCAAGTGACATTGTTGACCAAGAACAAGAAAGTGATAACAATTAAAGTCCAGAACAAGATCATGCAGAACTCAATCAAGACAATCAAGAAGTAGAGAATGATCAAGTTCAGACTAAGGAGAACCTAAGCAACCAAACAAATGAAGAAGCGGTAAATACTGCAAGATTTCAAAATTTTTTTGAAAGAATGAATATAGGAAACAATGGTGCATCTACCTCAAGATAATACAATGAAGAAGCACTAGAGTTTCATGATGCTGAAACAGAATTGATCATTGAAGAACCAGATCTCAATGAATCAAATATTGACACAACTGTGTTTGTTGATATGATAGTTCAAACTCCCTAGGTAGAAAAGAATCATCCCTCTGAAAACATCATTGGAGATATAAATGAAAGAGTTACTAGAAGCCATTCTGAAATTGCAAACATCTGTTTATACTCCTACTTTCTATCCCAAATAGAACCAAAGAACATTGTTCAAGCACTAAAGGACAACAGTTGGGTGGAGGCAATGCAGGAGGAACTGGCACAGTTCAGAGATCTACATGTTTGGGATCTTATTGATAGGCCAAGAAACAGGTCAGAAATTGGGACAAAATGGGTTTTCAGAAACAAAAGGGATGAGAGGGGTTTGGTGATTAAGAATAAAGCTAGGCTTGTGGCACTGGGATGCCTTCAAGATGAAGGAATAGACTTTGAGGAAGTCTTTGCACCAGTTGCAAGACTTGAGGCAATCAGGATTTTATTGCATATGCTGCCTCAAAAAACAATAAGGTGTTCCAGCTTGATGTAAAGTCTGCATTCCTAAATGGAACGATTGATGAAGAGGTGTATGTTGCTCAACCTCTAGGTTTTGAGGATCCAATGTATCCAAACATGGTGTATAAGTTAAATAAAGCCCTTTATGGATTGCATCAGGCTCCTAGAGCATGGTATGATGAGCTGTCAAATCATCTTCTTGAAAATGGTTTCCACAGGGGAGCCATTGACAAGACTCTCTTCTACAAAAGAAAGGGATCAGATTTGCTGCTATTGCAAGTCTATGTGGATGATATCATCTTTGGTTCAACAAATGAATAAATGTGTATGGAGTTTGAAGGGTAATGAAGTCCAAATACAGCATGAGTTCTATGGGAGAAATGAACTTCTTTTTAGGACTGCAAGTTTAACAGAAAGCTGAGGGGATCTTTATTCACCAAACTAAATATGTGCAGGACATTTTGAACAAGTTTAAATATCATGAATACAAGACAACTTCAACTCCAATAAACACCAAAGAAAAGTTGATTGCTGATTAAAAGGGGGAGCCTGTGGATGAACATGAATATAAAGCCAATATTGGATCCCTGATGTACTTAACTGCTAGAAGACCTGACATTATATATGTTGTGTGTGTCTGTGCAAGATTCCAAGCAAGTCCTAAAGTCTCCCACATGAATGCTGTCAAAAAAATTCTTAGATATTTGAAGGGAAGACCAGACTTAGGAATCTGGTATCCAAAGAATTAATCTTTTGACCTTATTGCCTACACAGACGGTGATTATGATGGATGCAACATGAGGAGGAAGTCAACCTAAGGTGGATGTCAATTTTTGGGAGAAAGGCTAGTGTCATGGCAATGCAAGAAGCAAACAACTGTCTCAATCTCAACTGCAGAAGCTAAATATGTTGCTGCATCTGCTTGCTGTGCCTAAGTTTTCTGGATTCAGAGCCAAATGCTGGATTATGGTTTGAATTTTCTGAATACTCCTATTTTCATTGATAATATTGTTGCTTGTTCTACTGTTAAAAATCTAGTGCAACATTCAAAAACTAAGCATATGAAATCAAACATCACTTCATAAGAGATTGTAGTGAAAAAGGTTTTATTGAAATGAAAAGAGTTGATACAAGTGACAACTTGGCTGACCTATTCACCAAGCCACTTGACAGAACCAGATTCAACTTTCTTTTAAAAGCCTGGGGATGATCAACTCAGATGAGATCTGATTGAGGATGTGTGCTTAGTATGTGTCTCTATCTGCTAATTGACTATTCTTGATTGAGGTCATATACATTGAATGTTGAATGAATATGTTACTTGTTTGATGTTAACTGTTTTGTGCTTAACTGATTATCTGTGCAATTTATGTGTCATTGATGCTAATGATTGACTATCAGTTAACTGTTTTGATATTATGATAAGTAGTTTGGATTGATTAAATTGATTAAATGCTTATCTGATGTCATGAGTAATCACTTGATTATGATTGCTTGAATATGTGTGTTATCTGATCATCTTGATGTTATTAGGATAGGTTAGACTATGAATGTTAGTAATATCTACTTGTTTTGATGATGTTAAGAATGATAAGATTTGAATATGTTACAACTGTTTGTGTCAAAATATGTCTTTATGTCAAAATGAAAGCTTTCAAATGAATTTTTGCATAATCACAAATTTTGATCAAAACATGAGCAAGTTGTTAATGGTGTAGAGACATGATAATACTATTCAGTTCAAGCTTTATAGAAGCTTAAAAGAAGGATTTTTCAATGAAAAGTCTCAAGTAGTTATCTTTGCTGAAAATTATGTCATTTGCTCAGTTGGAAGGACATACACTTGTGTATGTTTGGTCCTGTAATCTGCAAAGATTAAAAGGATAGCCATTAACCAGAAAACTGAAAGCATTTGGGGCAACTATAACTTGTTTTCTATTCTTTCACTTAAAACTATGTCAATAGCTCTGACTTTGACAGGACATATATTCACATGTATGTTTGGTCTTGTTGACCACTTGTGGTCAAACAGGATAGCTATTTACCTGACAATTAAGAGACATTGGGTGATTGAATATTAAACTGAATGTTCATGGGAATGATAGTACATTGACTACTTAGCCAATCATATGGATTTATTAGGCTAAAAGGACTCTTAGTACAGTCATTAACATGTATGGTTACTTTCTCATGATATGTAAAATCTGAGGTGATATAAACATAAAGGAAATGCTATGATTTATGTGGAGTTACATTGTTGTCTATGCATGTTCCTAGATAAATCTTTTCAAATGATAGGCAGAAAAGTGATTATCCAGTCATACACAAGCCTGTTGGTTTTTGGTTACCTAAAATTGAAACATCTTTTAAAGAATGTCACAGAACAGCTGTGAACTACTTTAATTTCAAATATTTAATCAACCAAAAGTTGATACATGTTCAAAAATTTTTATTGAGAAAATACAAACATGAGGGTTAATTCCAGAACTACAAGGGTGGAGGCAATCATATAAGCCCTTTAAACATCCTGAATGAAAGGCCTGTAAGTCCGATTTGCGTGGCATGTAAGTCCAACGTTCAACCTCACATATGTTTGTAGATTTGAAAAGAAATATCTTATAAATTTTCAAAAATATGTTCTGTCATTAAAAGTTTTAACCAAAACCAGGGGGTTAAAGCCAAATTGGGGTGATCTGGAGAAAGCCAAATAAGCCTGTTGGTTTTTGGTTACTGTTGGTGCATGTTTTGTGGCCGTCGCTTGGCGAATAGTTTAGATTGTTTATGTTGTATGCTGTACACCTAGATAGTGGTCCACGCCGAAAGTCATCCATTCGAAAGAGCATTTTCAAATGGATACTCATTCGATCGAACCAGTCTCTGATTCGATCGAATGAGTCTACTATTCGATCGAATAGGACTCATTCGATCGAATGAGTCCTGATCGAATAGCAGTGGGTATAAATACCCAGCTTTCAGGCGTGGTTTGTTAAGGATTTGCGTGCCTGGCGCCCAGGTGCTGTCCGGATGAGGGGGGAGGCCATGCTCGACCTCCCCCTGCCATAGATCGTGATTTCAGTGTTTAACAAGCATGTAATCTTTCGTTTTTATCAATGAAATCGTTTGTTTCGTGTTTGTTTCTATCCGTCTTTGGTTATCAAACCTTCCGTCTCGAACCGGCTCGGATCGTCTCGGTCCCGACTGAACCAACAATTGGTATCAGAGCCACGGTTACCGCTAGAAGGGTCTAACAACCGATCTAGCAAGCCGAGCTCTTGATTTTATGCGTTATGGACGTTAAACTGTTGGTGTGTTCTTCGTGTTCTTCGCGTTTTCTGGGCTGGCGATGAAGGAGTCGAATCTGCCATTCGATCGAATAGGCCTATTCGATTGGCTGATTCGATCGAGTAGGTCTTCCCGCTCAAAATTGTCAAATTCAAACGCCAGTTTTCCTGCCCATTCGATTGACTTCATTCGATCGAATCAGATTGTATTCGATCGAACTGGTTTTCCCGCTCAAAGTGTCAAATTCAAATAGCTGATCGAACCAGTTCTTCATCCGATCGAATCTGTGCTTCATTCGACCGAATGAGCCCTATTCGATCGATCATGTTCCAGACCAAAAAAAAAAAAAAAAAAAAAAAAAAAGTCTCGAACGCCCGCTTACACGAAAATTTGCCCAAGCCACAGAACCAGCAGCCTCCAGAAACTCTCTCAAGCGTTCTTCGTGTTCTTGGTCGTTTCCTCCAATCCTAGGCGTCAAACCCCTTTAGGAATCGTACCTACGTGCCCGTTGATCACCACCGAATCGCCGTGTTAGAGGATTCCGCACTCTAACACGTTGCCCCGTGAATCGTTGGGAAACCGAGTCTTGAATCGGTCCTACAAAGTGGCATCAGAGCTTAAGGTTCTTGATTCACGAAAGATTCGTGGTGATATTCGTGTTTTTCTTGTCAAAAACATATATTTTGCTTGAAAAATTTTCGAAAACAAGTGTTTTTGTTCTTGGTGTTCTTAGTGTTCTTATCAAAAACTCATAAAAAGTCATATATTTTGGTTTTTGATCTTAAAATTTGATGTTAAAAGTGTTGGTTTATTGATTTTCAATCAATTCTAATCATTTGTGTTCGGTTTACACGTCTAAATCATCAAATTTTTGTTCTTAAAATTTCGGGTTTTATCAAGAACATTCAAAGTGTTCTTCGTTTTTTAATGTTTGATCCATATTTATGTGTTTGCTTGTTTGTTTAAGTGTTAAAACACTTAAAAGAGTCCTATTTTGCTTCTAAATCAATTAGGATTCGTGTTAGTGATTTTAAAACCGAAAATCTGGTCAAATCTTCTAAGTTTGGAAATTCCGAAATTCCCGATCGAACAAGTCGTATTTTTGGAACTCATTCGATCGAATAAGCCTTCAATTCGATCGAACCAGTTTGAATTTTGACCGAATTAGTTTTTTCCCGCCGTGATTTGCGCCAAGTCCATTCGATCGAACCTGCATCCAGTCGATCGAACAAGTCTCATATTCGATCCACCCATTCAATCTCTTTCTTATTCGACTGCCAGAACCCTTTCGATCGAACCGGACACTCATTCGATCGAACCTGTCACCTCATTCGCTCGAACAAGATCATATTCGATCGGATAAGCTTCAGAAGACCAGAACAGTGAATCAGTCAGACATTCGATTGAATCAGGACACATTCGATCGAATAAAGAACACATTCGATCGAATCAGAACACATTCGATTAAAAGGCTGATTTCTCAATACTTAGCAAATTTTCAATTATTTTTCAGTCTTTTCAAGTGAACTTTTTCACTAGAATTGACTGACACTTTTGTTACTAACGTTATTTGTTAAGTGTTTACAGATCAAAGTGTAAAACAAAGAAGCAAACATGTCTGCCAGTTCAAGTACAAACAAAAGGATCCAATCGATCCTTGAGAGTGATTCAGAATCTGGAAGCTTCAACAAGCCTCCAAAGTTGATGGCACTCAATGAGTTTACTACCTGGAAGACAAGATTCCAGATTCATATCACAGGTGTGAATCCTGGACTATGGGAAGCGGTTCAGACAACGTGGGTGCATCCTACAAACGATGATGGTGAAAGCCTGAGCTACTTTAGGCTGTCAGAAGAACAAAAGATAGCCTTTGATGCTGAGAAGAAAGCCTTCTCTTTACTGTCTCAAGCTCTCTCCAGCGATCTCTTCCATCAATTTAACCAGTTCACAACAGCGTCAACTCTTTGGAACGCACTGGTAGAACGATGCGAAGGATCTGAGTCACTTAAAGAAATTCACGCACGGGAGCTAAAGCGTGAATTTGATTTGTTTGGTCCAGAATCCGGCGAAGACATTGAATGGTTGCTGTCAAGATTCTATCATCTTATGTCAGAGCTAAAGTCTTATAATGTCAAAACAACAGGGACTGAAAAGGTTAGATGTCTCGCTCAAGGACTCCCAACAAGCTGGAACACCTTCCTGACTGTGATGAGAAGAAGTCATCAATTGGAGA